>NC_089158.1:10383776-10638776 GCF_009819655.1 Sylvia atricapilla
TTTTTCCTGCTTTTGTAAACCTAAAATGGATTTTAAGGAAGTGACGATAAAGTCCTGACCATTCTTTAGCAACAGGAGCACCTTTGTGTAATGCCAGGAGCCTGTTATGAAACTGCAGGAACACAATTTCAGAGGAATTGGCAGGTGTTTGTGGTAATAGTAAGAGGGCAGCTGGCCAGGAGGGGCTGGGGCAGACCCCACCTGCAGCTGCCCACACAGGACAGGGCCAGGGAGCCCCTCAGAGCACTGCCATCCCACTGGAAACCTGCATCTGGAAACTGCCAGGGGAAAAGAAACCAACCGCCTAGACAGACTTCTCCTTCTCCACTCCCTGCCTTTTTAAAATTAAAGAAAAAGCTTGGCACTTCTCTAGCACCCACTTCTCCAAAGTAGTCCTTTTGGGAAACTAACAGCTCTGTCAACATTTGCTCTCTAGGACAAATGCTTTGGATGCAAATCATGGAAAGAGCAGTGCGTGAACAGCATCTTCTCCTTGAGGTAGTCTTAGTCATCTTGGTCCCCAGCCCCAAATACAAAAGAACTAACCCTAACAAACACTGTAACATTAAACATCTTCACATTCTGTAAACCGCTGGAGAATGCATCTGCTGCATTCTTACAGAACCTTGTGCATCGTGTTGAAGATCATACATTCAACTCTGTCGTGAAATAAATATATAGGAAAAAGAGTAAAAAAAAAAAAAAAAAGCCACAACAAACAAACAAAACAAACAAAAGATTCTTGCTACAAGGGCAGGGAGGCCCACTGCCCTGTCTCCTGCCTGGATGGCGTTTGCCCCTGTCCTGGGGTGAGCTGGCTCCTGCCCGAGGCTCAGCGTAAGGCACCGGCCAGGGGCCAGCTGCCCTCACTCTTTGCTCACACTCGTCTTGCAGGAATGTAGAACGGCCTTAAAAAGGAGAGGCAGCTGCTCCAGGGGGACATTCACCATTTTTCCTGGTGGAAAGAAAGCAGAATTAGCAGCCACTCCTGAATCAGATTTCAGAGACACCTAAGCCAGCAGCACTGGAGACGGTTTTACCTTGAACCTCTCGCAGAAACAGTTAATCATCCTACAGCTACATTAGACATTTGATATGCATTTGGACACAATATGATTTATTATTTACTGAATAGAAAGCAAAATAAATGGGCGAAGTCAGATCAAAATGATTTCTCCCCAACGGAGAAGTATTTATAGAAAGTGGGAAAGGCTAAATCCCATCTCACCTCAAACCCCCTTGTTGATCTCTGTGAGTAAATTACGAGAGCTACTCTGAGATGATTATCTAGCTCATTATGACGGAGTAGGATGAAGCATATGGAGCCTTGACACAGGGAGGCAAGCATCTCCCTTTGCCATAACATTCAGGAACAAACAGTTTTAGTAACACCAGACCTTGGAGATCTAATTAGTAACACAAATGCAGCTGAGAATTCACCTGTGGATTTCCGAGGTCCAGATGAGGAAACCTGGAGGTTACACTGGTCTGCCTGAACTCTGCTGATCACTTTCTGCTCAGTTCAGGGATCTCCCCTAATTCTGATGAGATAACTACTCAAACCAGGACTACACCCTTTTGAGACAAAATGCCCCTCAGCTGAAAGAAGAATAAGAGGGGACTGAAAAATGTACTTAGAGGGTGTCAGGGTGGAGTAGGCGCCTCTTCCCAGAGTGGGACTAACCCTGTGCCCACCAGGACACCTCACCAAGAGCCCCTCAGACTGGATGAGCTCAGGGCTTAAAGACGGGCAGAAGCTCTGACAGGAAATAATCCCACACAAACATCCTCCACCAAAGCCCACAAGAATTTCACTGCAGTGAGTTCATTATCCTTTTAGAAGCAAATTTCCTACTTGCTCCCAGCAGGAGAGGTGCTCAGGAGTTACCTGCGATATAGCGGATCTCCGGCAAACACATCATTAAATCCGGGAAGCGGTTTGGCTGGTGGGGGTATTTGTACTCTGTGAAGTCCTGGCAGACGTACCAGTACCGCTTATTCAGCTGCTCCAGCTGCGAGGCGTTGGTCAGACCCCTGATATCTGGGAAGGAATACGATTGGAGCAATGAAAACATGACAAAAGCGTCTCAGGAGAGCAGCAGCCTAGCACTTACTGCTACTTCTTCATGACAGACTCATTTCTGGCACTCTGATCTGGGTTCCTGCTTTGGAGACTGGCTTCAAGCACCCCGTTAGACCAATACTAAAATTCCCATCTCCCCCTCTTGCTGTGCCTGCATCATGGACACGTCTTTATATGTGTGTCTGGATCCAGGATTTCCCTCCACAAAGGGCTGGGAAGAGAACAGCTAACGTCCTACACTGCTCATTTGCAGCTCAGTGAACGCTCTTGGAGAGAACAGCAACCTGAAATCCCTGCCTGGCACAACACAGCCGAGTGTCAGGGTTTGGTCCTCACAGCACATCAGTGTAACACCTCCTCACAGACAGGAACACATTGGTTTTAGCTGTATCATCATGCCTGAGGACAGTGCTCAGCTCCATAATTCAGGATATCATCACATTTCTCCCCATCTGCTTAGGAATTATGTCACGGCAGCTTTATAAACTCGTCAAGTTCTTCTTTTTAAATTTAGCTTTGCCAGTGTAAGGCAACACACACAAAGGAGAAATGGGCAGGCAGGAAGTCCCACTGGCAGCATGACCAGTGGCATCAGCACTGGAGGGTCCTGGGGAGGATCCAGCACAGGAGGGAGGAAGCTGCAGAGCCTCAGAGCAGCCTCAGTGCTGGGAGACCATCTGACGGAAGAGGCATTCATCTACTGCCCAAAAGCTGACTTTTAAAAATAAGTCTCAGGTATTTCACATAAAAAATTGCAAACTTCAACTAAAAATAAAAGAAGACAGGAAGTTAATGAAAATACATTTTGGAAAACAATGGAGACAGCTCGAGAAGTGCATTATCCAGTGTCAGGAAACTGCCCAGGGAAGCAAACCGGAACCTCAGCCCGGCACAGATTGAAGTGTCAGCATTATCTCCCTCTGGAAATGAGCGGGGGAGGAGGGAGCCCAGAGCACATTTCTACAGACTGCAACTATCTTTCACAGTACAAAAGACTTTGGGGACATTTATTTCCAAAATTACAGCTGAACACTGTTCACTGAGCATTGGTCTCAGCGTGGATTTTGAAATGCCCAGGGTATTGAAGGAGCCTGAATTGCCAGCTTTAATATGCTGCTTAATCAACAGGAGGATACAGCCCTTTCCTAGGCTGAATTCATGGCCTGCATGTAAATACTTCATCTGTGATTACCTTTCACTGTGAGGAGTCAGATTTAGGTATAAAACCTAAAAAGCAGGAACCCAGCTGAGAGACCTAAGGATATATCCTGAGGGTAAGCATTTCAATGAGTCTGAAAGCTCTAAAAAGAGAGCAACCAGTCTTACAAATTCTTTGAAGCACAACAATGAAGGAGTGGGGCTGGTGCCTCCCCTCTGCTGCCCCACCTTGGTTGAGGAAGTTGATGGCTTTCATGCAGGCATACTCCTCGTTGCTGACCTTCAGCTGGTTGAATTTGCGAAAGAGGTAGATCAACCGCTCCATCACCTCCATCCCCTCTTCACTGAACCTGGAGGATTCAGAGATCACACATCAGCACACACACTGGACAGTCAAGGCATGAGGCTTATTGAAGTCACTTCAGAGATTTTAGCATCTCACAAGAGGATTAAAAAAAAAAAAGTCACCAAAACTGCCTGAAGTCTGCCAGTACAAAAAATAAAGAGGAAAATGTCTCAGTTACAAATGCAGGATCATAGAAACATGGAGTGGTTTGGGTTGAAATTACCTCAAAGCTCATCCAGTCCCATTCTCCTGCCACTAGACCATGTTTCACCTGCCACTAGACCATGTTTCTCAGAGCCCCATCTTGCCTGACCCAGGGATGGGGAGCCCATGATCCCCACAGATATCTGTATCCCTACAGATATTTGTAGGGAAAAACCCTCTCTTGGTGATTCAGTTCCCCACCAGCCTGCTCTGACAGAAGAGAAGGTTTCACAGAGCCAGGAATCTGCAGTGGAGCCAGTCACAGAGATGGGCAGCACTGGGAACACCCCAAAACCACCTGGAAAATTGCCTGATGGAGATTTTGTGGGCGCAGAATGAGATCCTCCCGCTAAAGAGGGTGCCACACCTCACCAGGAGTAACACCCCACATGCACACCATGAGAAAGCCACGGGGAAGGAGCAGGCTGGGATGGGAGGGTGCGGGGGGCTGTGGGTATCCTGCAGGCATCTCCAACCATCCCACGCCTGCCAAGGGCCAGAACAGCCTCTTGGGAACACATCTCACAGCAATCCCCCTGGCTTCAAAGCAACTGCATCTTGCAGAAGCGCTCAGAAGTGGGACAGAAGTGTTTCGGGAAGCTTCAGCGTGCTCTGGCATTGTGCAGCACAAAGAATAAGAGCACAGCCAGCAAGCCATCTCTGAATAGAACAGAAATAGAACCTTTTTCTCTGAATAATACCTTATTTTGGCATGTGTGTTTGTTTACTTCAAAGTTATTTGTAAAATGCATGGTGGGGTTTGACCTCTGCGAAGTGAAAACAAGCTGTCTGAACTCTGGGTCAGTTCTTCAAGAAAGTAATATTGTAAGTGATGAAAGCCTTGTCGGCTAATCTAAAGTTGTACAAGTTTTCTTGCTCTCCAGTTGACATTAAAAATCTTGCAGGTGCAAGATTGCAAAGCTCAAGAAGTTAATGAGCACAAAGACCACTCAGTCATCTGTTGGGTTTCTTTTTAGAGCATGCACATTTTTACCAGCCACTCATCACTTCATAAATCCAGGAGAGCTCTTCTCTCATTCCTGCAGTTGAACTGTCTTACTTTTCTGCACATACTTTCCTCCTCCTTTCAAACAAAGCTGTTCTGTTTTTCACAGCCCTATTTCTTCTCGAGGACTGACTCCTCCACACACTTTTCCTCGCAGTTTACACCAGGCAAGTTTCTGGCTGGGAGTTATCGGGATCAGCTGGGGAGGAGGGGGAAGGGAAACGCTATCAGGAGTGCTGGGGGAGGTCAGGAGTCTATTCATTTCATATTCATCTTCAGAAAAACAGCACAATAAAAGAAAACATTTGATCTAGCAGCAAACAGAACATTTAGCCAGTTGTTAGAGGCAATTAAAACACAGGGGCCGTGGAGCTCATTCTATGCCTTTGTCACCTAAGCTTTAGTACGGTTCTTGTCATTTTCTTAAGAGCAGAAATTAACCCTGAAGAGCAAGACTATCCCTGCTCGGTGAGATTTCTCCAACCAGGTGTGAGCTCTAAGGAAGCTCCCTTTGCAGGCATTCCTGGTCAGAGGGCTCTCTGAGAACACCCACAAACAGGACACCTGTCCAAAAGGGCCCCTCTCAAATCCAAAGGGACCAGCTCTTCCCACCAGTGCTTTGGACAGGGAGGCTGACAGCCACGAGCTATCCCACTGCTGCTGGAGGCAGCCCAGCCAGGGCAGAAGCACCATGAAGAGCAGCAGGAGGAGCCACGGAGCTCCAGACCCATCATCTGTGCAGCCTCCTGCCAAATGGCTTTTTGGGTGTGCATTCTCCCAGGTTACCAACGACAATGAGTGACACTTGAAAAGCTAAATCACAAGGAGAGACTGCAGAAGCATTCCTCTCCCAAGAACACCTATTTTCATCCACGTGCCCAGATCTTCTCTGAAGGACCTTCAAGGCGACCAGCTCTGAATCGCCGGTTTCTGCAGGGCGAGGATTCCTCCTTTGTCTCACCTCTCGCTTGTATTTATCACAAACTCAAAATGAAACAAACACTTCTCTTGTGAGGCTCTGACCAGGACAGCAGGAACAAAAGGACAGCTGAATGCAAGAACAAGTGTCATTGTGGTTTTCTATGACCCTCGGTGCTCCCGGCAGCAGCGGCACCAGATGCGCGATGAATGGTTGTGCAGAGCGGCGCCGCACGGGAACCTGTCCCAGGAGATGAGACACCTGGGGCCAGCTCCCTGCTCTGGGCTCAGCCAGTGCCTCTGCTTGTCACAACAGATGCACAAAGGAGCCCCCAAGAACCACGAGACACTGCAATGGCTGAGGATCACAGCAGTGTTTCAAATCTGTGCTCATCGGACATCCCTGGTGACCCCGGCAGCATCGTGAGCCCAGCAAGGGCAGGGGTTTAAAGGGAGCTTGGGCAGCAGTTTCTTTAAATTCTACCTGTTCTGCCATATCATGGTGAGACTGGGACTCTACTACCAAAAGAAGAATCTGTCTGGCACCAAGACTACAAAAAAAAAAAAAAAAATTCCAAACCAAAAAACAACACCCTGACCAACATGATAAATGAAAGGCAAGTACCTCAGAGCATCAGATAGTCTGTACCATGGAAAAAAATAAAGAGCTAAATTGCAACATCTTTAAATTTATCTAATCAAAACAATGAAATAGCAATTAATAATGAACACTTTGATAATACAGACAACCAGCTTTGGGAACAACCTTTCCACCAGCCCAAAGGGTTTTTAAATAAGACTTTCTTTCCTGTGTGCCAGGGTTACCCAAAGTGCTGGTTAGTTTTACCCTCCCCATAAAAAGGTGGCTTGTAGGGCTGTGTTGGAGGACAACAGCACTGCTGCATGGAATTCAAACAGCCCCATGCATCACTGTGCCCTTCCCCTGCAGAAGGGAATTGTGACCCAGCACTGACTAACCATGACGAGGTTTCTAAGCCTGGAACAACTGAACTGGAACAACAGAAAAGGAAAACAGCCACAGGTAAGGTGACCTGTCCCACAAAGTGGTCAGAGGACACCTGACTGTTGGGCTTCCATGGCTTCTCACCTCCAGCTCTTGCTGTCCCACCCTGGGCTCAGGCCATCTCACCTGTGCAGCTCGTCGTCAGAGGGAGAGTACTTGGAGGTGACATCTGCAAGGTCACCAAAGATCTGCTTGCTGTAAACAGTCAGCGAGGAGAGCAGGATCAGCTCCTGCCACGTAGAGCTGAGCAGGCAGGTATAGTCCTTGATGGAGAGCTCGCAGAAGAACGGCAGCTTCTTGATCCAAGCAATCTGCCTGAAAAGCAATTCATCTGCCAGACGACACAGCAACGCAAACAGCTCTGCCTGAGTCACTTTATACCTGTAGGCACAGTTAATACAAAGGTGGGAAAAACATTAAAAACATCGAATGACACCATCTGACGAGGCGCTTGGAAACAAGGCAAATGCCAAAGGAATTTGCCAGTGCCCAGGAGTGACCTGGTGACAGGAGCCACGATGGTCAGTCAGCACCCACCCTGCCCAGGCAGGGGCTCAGGGGCATCCTCACAGCCCCTGGGGTCACCCACCTTGTGACAGGAGCCATGATGGTCAGTCAGCACCCACCCTGCCCAGGCAGGGGCTGAGGGGCATCCTCATAACCCCTGGGGTCACCCACCAGGTGACAGGAGCCACGATGGTCAGTCAGCACCCACCCACCCTGCCCAGGCAGGGGCTAAGGGACATCCTCACAGCCCCTGGGGTCACCCACCAGCCCAGCCCCTGGCCAGACCACACAGCCTGTAAGCCCACTCCACACCCGTTCCCCCCAGCCGCAGCAGGACAGGCCAGGGCCTGGTTTGGCGCCTGCCCCGGGGCCCCCACGCACCCGTCCTCGATGAGCATGGGCGTGCTGAGGGGCTCCAGGTCCTCAGCACACAGCAGCTGGCCGATGAGGCCGTGGGACTGCGGCTCCAGGCTGCGCGGCTGCGGCGCCACCAGCGCCGAGTGCCCCGAGTAGCTAAAAAGGTGCGGCAGGTACTGGTAGTGCGTGGACACCGGCGTGCCCAGGTACTGATCCCTGAGTGCAGCGAAGCCGTTCAGCTCCACGGACCTACTGGAGAAGGAGAAGATCTTTAATACACCCTGAAAACGCCGCCGGATCCATCAGAGTGTCGCATCCGGCTCTTCAACGGGAATGTTAATAAAAATAGGGGAAGCAAAGAGAATGGGAATGTTTCTGCGGTTAGATCCTGCCCAGGAAAAGCTGGGTGTGCACTGGCTGCATGTGCAGCCTGGCTGAGAACAGGTTCCACGTGATGGAGATGTGGGAGCTGCTGCTGAGCTGCCATTCAGGGAGCAAAGCAGAAACCCCAAAGCCACCTGTGCCCAGCCTTTCCACCCCGGATTCCTTACAGGGCCAGAATTTAGGATTGTACATGAGGCACTCACACAGCCAGTGAGCACTAACAAGGCCAAGCTTAAGCTGCAACTGAAACCAGAAGGGATCAGGTCTGAGATTCTTTCTGCGTTTGCAATCAAAGGCTGCATCAGGAGGTTTGCACTCACAACAGCCAACTTTAATATAACACCCCCAATTACTGACATAAATGGTTTTGTTTTCCAAATCTGAGTGCAGTGCAGAGGAGGAGCATATGCAGAATGAGCAGTGAAAGGTGATCAAGTTCTCAACATCTGCAGAAAACACAACCAATATAAACTCAGGTTATTTTAAATTTAACTCCAGATTATCTTCCTTTGCTCACAGATATCTCACTTCCCAGTTCAATTCTTTTCAATCCAGGGCCTGTTTGTCTTAGAACACAATCAGACAGGTAAGAAGCTGCTGCATGACCAGTTTCAACAAGGATGCACTCACATGTTTTCCCTACACTGACCCCAAGTATCACTCAGGGAAAAAAATCCAAGATTCCTGTAACACCAAATCCTTCCAGGGGTCATTCCCACCTTGAAGATGGAGTAGAAACAGGTGAAGGCTGGTTGCTCTCAGAAACTCCATTTCCAGGGGAACTGTGGTCACTGTCTCCGTTGTTGCTCCATGACATGTTTCCCTCTCCCTCAAATTCTTGCCCAGACATAATTCTCTCAATCTCTTCCTCTGATATCTGTCAAATACAGGACACAAGGGTTACTTTGGCTGGCAACAGAAATGTAGAGCCTCTCTTTGCAAACACCTGGTTCAGTCACACCCAACAGGGCTGAGCCCCCCTGCAGGTACCACATCCCTCCTCTGCATTTAACAACACACACATGAAAAATTCTATTTACAGGTAACGGTGGTGACCTCCAGCTCCAGCAGCACCATTCAAGTGAGGGCAGCACAGCAGACAGGAACTGACACATGAAAAGATGATGTCAGATGGACACGGCAAGGAGCTCTAAATCAGCCACTGTCACACTGAAAAACCTGGGAGTAATTGAGGCCAGTGCATTGGGAACATCACTCAGGACTGGCAGAGGGAAAGGCAAACAGGAGCTGGAGCAGGCTCTCGTTTGATAAAGCAATCAAGAGAGGCAAGGTGACACATATAAAATCAGTCAGGAAAACATTTACAGGGAGACAGAGTTCCCTATTTTCCTCCACATAAGAACCAGGTGGCACCTGAAGTAGCAACTGAGCATCTAATACTTAAGTTCTAGAGAGTAACATGTACAGAACTAAAATGGACTAAAAAAACCTTAAATTTGAGTTCACTACAATATAAAGTTTAAGAAAGTCCTGGGCATGCTCCTGGAGCAATGATCCACCACTAATGGGGGAAACACAACAAAAATTTAGAGGCTTATTTTTTTCATTTTAAATTCTGTGTATGTTCTTTAATGCAAACAGCAGGAAACAGGTTTGTGTGGGTCCAGGCAGGCTGTGCCTGACACTGGCCACAGGCACTGGCCACCAGGGCACAGAGGTGTTTGCTTGGCTCCTCATGCCTTGTGCTGGGCTGAGTGCATCTTCCCAGGCACTCAGACTCCCAGAAATTGCTTTCAGTGTTATTTCTATTTTGCTAAAATAAACAGTAAACTTTTAAAAGACCCCCTTTTCCAGAAGCAAGCTGGAAATGGCCATCATTTCTCAGGCATGTGGCACAAGCTGCTGTGCTGAATTACCTCGCGCTTTACAAGGCATCTCTGGACAAGCTGTGCCATCAATCACACAGACATTTACTGGTGCCCTGCTCGCCACAATTGAAGGGATTGCAGCGGGCAGATTGAGATTTACTGGGATTCATGGAGGGACAGACGTCCTTGTGGGGCTCTCAAAGGACAGGGTGCTGGGAGCCTGTCTGTGTGTCCGTGCAGCACCCCGGGACAGGCAGCACCCAGCTCCTTTTCCCAATCTGCAGCCTGTGATGGATTTCTGACCCATTTCTGACCCATTTCTGACCCTGGCACGGCCAGGGGGGATGGAGGCTCAGCCAAGCCATCCCCAGCCCAGGCTGAGCTGCTGCTGTGCTCTGAGCCCAGCCCAGCCAAGGCCAGGAGACCAGGAGCTGAAGGGAAGCACAGAGTGACAGGGACATGTGCTCACCTGGACAGGTCCAATGCTTTTGTTTCTGCCTCCTGGCATGCCATCCTCCCTGATTGCTGAAAGACACAACCACACCTTGGTGAGGAACGCTACTGCCACGTACTCCCAAAGCACACAAGTAGATGTTCATTTATGTTGAAAGAAGTTTTTACACCTTAAAAGATTCTTTTATTTTAATTGAAGAAGTTTGCAGAGAAACCCCCAGTGCTTGAGCAGCACACACCATGGTTCTCACCCCAAAAAGCACAGACACATCAATGGGGCTACAAGCATTACTCAAGGATTTTAGTTTCTTTACGTGCTTCTTGAGTGACAGATAATGAAGAAACAGCAATCCTTTATCCCAATTAATTCCAGCATAATTTGAGAAGCGGTACACAGTAAGGAACCCTATTTAATCCCTGGGAATAACCCAGTGAATGCCCAGGAGTGTTGGAAAATGTGGAGGCCAGCACATCCAGCTCCACTGCCCACAGCCCCATGAAGCACCGTGAGCCACAGAGACACCACCAGTGCTGACACTGCACTTTTAAGGCTCTTTAAACAATTTCCAGTGACTCCAGCGAAGTCCAGCTAAGGAGATTAACCTGGAGCAGCTGCTCTGCCCTTCCTCTTCCCTCTGCCAGAAGGCAATGGCAGCCCTGCCCCTCGTGTGCCTCCCCCCAGGCTGGTCCCCCTCTGTTTATCGGGGCTCCATCTCCTTCCCACCACGACCTGGCCAGACTTGGCAGGAGGCTCTCCCCAGCTGCACGGTGACCTTGCTGCTGCACAGCCTCACCCTGCCTGGCACACGGGGCTGCAGGAGGATTTCAGCAAAAAAAATTCTGTCCCAGAGAAATTGCTTGGTTTGAGACGTCCTCAGCTCAAATCCTCCTCGTGTGCCTCCAGGCTGCTCCTGCAGCTCAGGGAGTGTCTCAGCAGGGCAGAGGAGAGGGTCACAGGACCTGAACTGTGGCTTCTCAAACCTCAAGCACCCATCTGGGCAATGCACAACACTGGCTGTCTGTTTCCTATGAAAGCTCTTTATAAAAAAATATCAGTTTCCCACAAAAGAAAAAAAAAAAAAAAGAATTATGTAAAAAAAGCTGTCAGAGTTAGCTGTTACCCCCTTTAGGTTTTTATCACTTACTGGAATTACAGAAATTCTGGGGGAATTTTTCTTATTTTCCAGTATATTTTACCACTAACTGCAATTTAGAAGCTGCCCTTCAGCTCATTCCATTATGAGCCCCTGGGCACAAATTGCCTTGGCCTTTTGATTTCAAAGTGTAATTTTAGCAGACAATAGCTTACACCTGCAACAAAATGTAGGAATGTTTTTGCCAGTGGTCCATTAAAAAGGCCTCAAGAGACCCAAATGCAGCTGGACTCTCTGGAATATCATCCTGGTCCTGGGCTGCATGATGCCACTCTCCTCAAAGCTGCCTTTCCTACCAGTGCTAAAGAGCTCTGCACCTCAACTGAACTCAAAAATGTTTGTATTTAGACCTAATATTTAAGGGATTTCCCGACCCAGCAATGCCATAACTTGGGCACAGGGCAGGAAGGGAAAGCTCCAGAACCCAACCCCAAGGACCTGCAGGGCTGCCTGTGGCCTCCCTGGCCTTGGCAGAGACTGCAGCAGTGAGGGCAACACACGGCTCTTTGGGGAAGGAAGAGCAGAGGAGAGGAGGAGAAGGAAGAGGAGAGGAGAGGAGGAAAAGGAAGAGGAGAGGAGAGGAGGAAAAGCAAGAGGAGAGGAGAGGAGGAAAAGCAAGAGGAGAGGAGAGGAGGAAAAGCAAGAGGAGAGGAGAGGAGGAAAAGCAAGAGGAGAGGAGAGGAGGAAAAGCAAGAAGAGAGGAGAGGAGGAAAAGCAAGAAGAGAGGAGAGGAGGAAAAGCAAGAAGAGAGGAGAGGAGGAAAAGCAAGAAGAGAGGAGAGGAGGAAAAGCAAGAAGAGAGGAGAGGAGGAAAAGCAAGAAGAGAGGAGAGGAGGAAAAGCAAGAAGAGAGGAGAGGAGGAAAAGCAAGAAGAGAGGAGAGGAGGAAAAGCAAGAAGAGAGGAGAGGAGGAAAAGCAAGAAGAGAGGAGAGGAGGAAAAGCAAGAAGAGAGGAGAGGAGGAAAAGCAAGAAGAGAGGAGAGGAGGAAAAGCAAGAAGAGAGGAGAGGAGGAAAAGCAAGAAGAGAGGAGAGGAGGAAAAGCAAGAAGAGAGGAGAGGAGGAAAAGCAAGAAGAGAGGAGAGGAGGAAAAGCAAGAAGAGAGGAGAGGAGGAAAAGCAAGAAGAGAGGAGAGGAGGAAAAGCAAGAAGAGAGGAGAGGAGGAAAAGCAAGAAGAGAGGAGAGGAGGAAAAGCAAGAAGAGAGGAGAGGAGGAAAAGCAAGAAGAGAGGAGAGGAGGAAAAGCAAGAAGAGAGGAGAGGAGGAAAAGCAAGAAGAGAGGAGAGGAGGAAAAGCAAGAAGAGAGGAGAGGAGGAAAAGCAAGAAGAGAGGAGAGGAGGAAAAGCAAGAAGAGAGGAGAGGAGGAAAAGCAAGAAGAGAGGAGAGGAGGAAAAGCAAGAAGAGAGGAGAGGAGGAAAAGCAAGAAGAGAGGAGAGGAGGAAAAGCAAGAAGAGAGGAGAGGAGGAAAAGCAAGAAGAGAGGAGAGGAGGAAAAGCAAGAAGAGAGGAGAGGAGGAAAAGCAAGAAGAGAGGAGAGGAGGAAAAGCAAGAAGAGAGGAGAGGAGGAAAAGCAAGAAGAGAGGAGAGGAGGAAAAGCAAGAAGAGAGGAAAGGAGGAAAAGGAAGAGGAGAGGAGCAGGGAAGGCGGGCGTGCGGCCGGCAGGTGGCGCTGTGCCCCCGCAGGTGACAGCCACCCGCAGGTGAGGGACCCGAGCTGTCCCCAGGTGAGGGAGCCGAGCTGTCCCCAGGTGAGGGAGCCGAGCTGTCCCCAGACCCACAGCACAGCCCTGACCCTCGGCAAAGGGGCTCTGAGCTGCTCCCAGACCCACAGCCCAGCCCTGATCCCAGCTCTCCCATCTCAGCCCCCGATACATTTTCTCAGGAAGATCCCGGTGGATTTGCAGTGAATTTATGGAAGTTTCAGCGCTCCTGACAGGGGGATTTCGTGTGAGTGATGGCCCAGAGGCCATCATCAGCCACATCTAAAACCATGTGGTGACACTGGGGTTTGGCAAACAGGATGGTCACTGCCCCACTGCCAGGGGAGCACAGCCAGCTCCTGCTTGGGCTGTCACACCAAGGAACCTTTGCTTTTAACAGGTAACTGCAATCCCAGGGGTTAAACACACAAAAGATTGGTGTGAGGAGTAGAGACGTGACACTGAAATCAACCACAGCCCGTTCTTCATCACTGATTTCTGAGTTACTTCAGGCTGTCCATCCTGAAGACGATACTGGGGCATTCCATCACCTCTGCACACCTCTGGGGATAAGGGGGACTGTCCCTCAGCCAGCCCACAGCTGCTTCTAGCAGAGCAGGTGGTCACTGAAAACCCTCACACCTCACCCCGGGGCAGCAGCTGCTGGTCTAAGCAGCCACAAACAGGTAACACCTGGCTCAGAATCTCTTGGGATTCTAGCAGCCTCTTTAAATGCTTGAATTTTTGCCTCATTGGTAGATTGAAGCAGGGAAACAGCGACCACTCCGCTAAGCGTAAATACAAACACTCTCAAAATACTGATACACCCTTTCAATTCATCCAGACTGCTCCTCCACACGGGAATGAAGCAGCTCAGCATTTCTGCGTGATTTTTAACCCACGGGCGATTTTGCTGAAGCTTCGGGAGGCGGAATTGAACCGTGGAGCTGGCAGGGGAGGGCGGAGCAGCCCGGGGAAGGGCAGTCCCACCTTCCCGGCCCCAAGGCAGCCCCGTGCCCCGTTACCTTTGCGGTTCATGCCCATCTGGAGGCACTTGAGCAGCCGGCAGTACTGGCACCTGTTGCGCTGCTTGCGGGACATGACGCAGTTCTTGTCCCGGCTGCAGCGGTACACGCGCTTGTTGCAGATGCTCCTCTTGAAGAAGCCCTTGCAGCCCTCGCAGGAGATGATGCCATAGTGCAGCCCCGTGGCCCTGTCCCCGCAGATCAGGCAGGTTCTCTGATCCACCCGCTCATCTGCAAGGCAAGAGGAAAGGCTTAGAGGGGGATTTGCGGCAGCTGGGTCTGGCTGAAGGGCGGCCACTGCCATGCCGTGAGGATCCAGCCCGTGAGGAGCCATCCCCAGCACTGCAGGGCCAGCTCCATCCTTCCCCATCACCAGGCAGGACCCTCGGGGCTCTCCCCAGCACTGACCTTCCCGCTGCTCCCAGCAGAGAGGAACAGAAACTCCAGTGAGGAATAAAGGGTTCTAAACTCAACTGCGCAGAGCAGGGTGTGCGAATACAGAAACCTGGCAGACTCCAGTGAGACCCTGTCACATCTCACAGGCTCCAGGGGCACCTCTGGGCTTCAAAACTGCATGGGCCACCACCCAGAACCCAAGAGAACATCATTACAGAAACCACTGGACGGTTAAGCTACAGTGATATGGTTTTACTGATCCTTTTCCAAATTTTTTAGAAGGCCTAAAAATGTAAATTGCAAGGCTCTCCACAACAGGAGCTGTCACATTAAATTCAGTATTTCAAGGCTGAGACAGAGAGCAGAGACTGCCCAGCTCGGTGAGATCTCCAGGCAGGGATGTCAGCCAGAAAGGAAGAAGTAAATGATGGTGAAGAGACCCAAGTAGTGAACCCAGAATCTCATCACCTCGTACTGCATAGGGAGGCCGAAACCTCACTTCAACCAAGTCAGCTATGCTTAAAATAATGCCAGCAAGTTGCACCAGCAACTCTTCCTGTAGCAGATGTTTCACAGCTCAACAGTATAACCCCCTGCATTCCAGGCCAAGCTGCCTCCAGCTTCCACCTCGTGTTTTAACCCATTAAAATCCCTGCAAACAGATCTGCACTGCAAAGGTGGGAGCTATTCAAATACATTCAAGGACACATAAATTGGCAGTATTCCAGTATTTTCCATGGGGTTGCTTTCCCAAATGTCAAGCAGGCATTACCCAAATGACTAGATCACCCTGGCTGGGCCAGGGCACAGAGCAGGGCACAGCAGCTCCCCGTGCCCACCATCCACATGAGGAGCTCAGACTCACACAAACCCACACTGTGCCTGGGGTGCTGCCCACACCCACTGCTCCTCTTTGGACACAGAGCTTGGAAAACCCAGCCTTTGGACAGCACTGGCTTCTGAGGATGAGCTGAGTTAGACTCACTTCAGCAGAACACCACCAAGGCTGACTTTGATCATTTAGATTTGACCAGGGAGTTTTCTAAGACAAAGGTCTTTATCCACAGGATGGATTTTGGGAGCAGCAGGAGGTAAGAGTCACAGCGAAATCTTCTCCAGCCTCAATAAAGCCCAAGCAAGCTGACAAACCAGGGTGCAGCTTCTTACTACTGCAGCACGTGTGAATGCAAGAGAAATGAATGAGCCAAATGTATCGGGACCAGAAATTAAAACAGTTTTCAGTTACACAAGCCAAGTAAAAATCTAAAGCAGCTGCTCCTACTCACAAGCAGCTTTCTCCAGAGCTTAAACCCAGTAGAAACCAGAACCAATCCGTGTTAATCTCTAGAAGGTTTGCTATGCACAGCATGCACATTTGCACTGTTCTGCAAATTTCACTGCTATAAAACATTGAAATAAAGGGATGAACAAAGGAAACACAAACTTTAAGTGAAGAAACGTTCCTGATTGGCACCAAAACATTCCCAGTTTTACCTGACAGACCACCTCAGGCATGTGCTGAAGCCAAAAGAATGTGGGTGCAGATCAGGAGTGGGGCTATCTGAGCATCTGTGAAGGGAGGGAGGGGCTAAACATGACTTTGTAGTCACCAAGTGCATAATCTCTACCTTCAGCAATCTGATAAACGTGGGGAGGGGTCTGGGGATTAGCCAGGACAGAGGAGTCCTCTATCTGCAGGGTTTAGCTCAGCCTCAGCTTAGCTGCTCACACAGCAGTGCCATAAATCCCGGGCTCTGCAGCAGAGCCTGGGCAGCACCAGGGCACCTCCACCCCGGGCTCCCACACGGGGCCAGGGGCAGGACACGCTGGGCTCACTCAGGGACGGCTCATTTCCAGGCACAGCTTTTTTATTTTTGTCGTGGGAAGAATGGGGCCGTCACCCAGCCAGTGTGGGAAGGCAGGATGATTAAAGCCAGGAGGAATCAGGATCCTTCCCTTGCCATCCACATCTCTCCAAGGGGGAGACGGTGTCAATGGCCACAGGGATGCAAACACCTCCAGCAGGATCTGTCCCTCGGGTTTCCAGAACAAAACTGGCCATGGAGCAGCAGCACACGCCGTGAACAAAGACATAGACCCCAGGGAGCACAGAGGTGTCCGTGCTCCCCACAAACCTGCTGCAAACAAAACTGGGAGAGGAGAAATGATGGCCCGCAGAAAGTCTTGGAGGTTTAGAGCTTTATAAAAAAAAAAAAATCCTGCAGAGACCCTGGCCAGGCTCATGGGTTTGCTGCTCCTGACCTTTGCCAGTTTTCACCCCACGTAACGCAGAACCTGGCGTGGGTGAAGGATGGGGCACAACCACAGTGAACTTCAGAGAAATGGTAAAGCACCAGCAAATCTAAAGCAGTTTTGTACTGAGGGTGCCCTGAACTCCTTTAACCATGAAATTTCACTAGAATATCAAAACACATAATAAGAATAGCAATTTTAAAGTGAATAAGCCTTCCCTCCTCCCTGTCTCTGTCACCTCTCATCTCACTGGTTTCAAATGCTACACAAGACAACACAGATGAGGACACAAAGCAATTGATAAGAATTTTTTTTCAAATACCTGTTTTATTTCAGAGAGAGAGAGAGAGAGCTGAGGAAGCTTCCCCCTGCTCCCCTCCCCAGTTTTCCTGATGGGTCTTACATTTAACCAACTCATACACGGGATATTCTGGCTTTGTTCTCCCAACCCATTGTAGCAGGGGCCACTAAATCAAACAGTTGCTGCTACGACAAAAGCACTCACAAAAATCTCAACCTCATCTTGAACCCTGAAGATTTTTATGGCTACTCCCTCGCTAGCCCCTCCCCGAAGCCACATTAAAGGATGTATTGTTTTCAGAGGTCATGGTAGGTTTCATACCACATACAATGTAAATTCTCCAAGAATATGATGATGTTACACAAGAATCACAGAAGACGGAATAAAAAAGATTTATAAAAAAACCCTCTCCATATATGTTTTATAAGACACACAGTAAAAACAATACAGTTAATTTTTCAAGAAACTGGCTTTTCCCCTCAGCAAAATGAGCAGTCTTGATAATTTTTTTAAAGAAAATTCCTATGAATTTCTAAAAGGAAATACCTTACAATCCTGCTGAAACACACAGCAAAGACCTGAACAGGAAGCACTACGGCACGTGAATGAGATTCTAAAACACACAGCAGATAAATTAAAGCACGGGGACACACAGGCAGCACATCCCTGTCACTGCTCCCACCTGTGCCAGCCCTGGGGACAAACACCCGGAGCAGGGACAGGGCAGGCAGAGCTGGGAGTGGCACTGCCACATTCCAGGAGGGGACGCGGTGCTGGCAGCATCTGCAGCTCCCCGGGCTGCCAGGGGCTCACAGCAGCCCTGGAGAGCCCCAGAAAACTCCACAGCAACTACAGCCCCCTGTGAGATTTACCTCGGGAACCTGGCGCTGTTGGTGCAGCAGGCTTGTGGGATTGGTGCTTTGGGATGGAAGAGAAACAAAGAATTTCTATCCAAAAGTGAAGGCACAAGCCCTCACCCAAACCCCAGAGCAGGCAGTGCTGGGATTTGGCCTGGCTGGAAAGCAAGAGGGAGGATGCAGAAAGCTGCCGCGGGCAAAACTTCCCATTTATACAACAGAAAGTGAATTTAAAGCTGAGAAAATATTCTTTAGCTTAAAAAAAAAAAAATTACAGGCAACACTCAGCGCTGCAATTCATTAATACATTTAACATCTTTTCAGCTGCGTGCCAGTTATTTGCTTCTTGATTAAGTGACCCTATGGCAGCCCCCTGCAGCAGCCTTTAGCTGGGTTTAAATCTCAAGCTGCTAAATACCAGCTGTTTGGGGAGGGGGGCGGAGGGGGAGATCTCACACATGTGTTACTGAAATCCCAACCGCATCTCGCTCTCCTCTCGCCTCTGGTGATGCCTCCAACACAAACAAACGTGTCGGGGCTTTCTTTTCCCCTTTATTTTTCCCTAACGGCGTTTTCCATTGTCAATTTTGAGTTTCAAGAAAAGCATCCCGGTGAAATTCAAGCCCCCAGAACTGGAGGAACTCCCCCCTCACTGTGGAGAGCTGCATTGTCCAAACAAGCACAAGCACATGCCCACCCCCAAACCAGGCGCCTTTGCTTCAGGGGCTTTTTTTTTTCTTTTTTTTTTAAACTTATAATCGATGAACACAGGGCTGAAATATTTTTCTGTGCGTTGGGACGGCGGAGAGCTCGGCCAGAGGCGGTGTTCGGGCGCACAAAGGGCCGGGCCCGCTGCCGCTGCCCATGGAGCCCGCAGATGGGGGTCCCAGCCCCACGCTGCAGCCGCGTCCTGCCCGCCTCAAAGAGCAGATTGTGCTGCCCCCGGCTCAGGCCGGCCACGGCCAGGGCTGAATAGAATTAACCCTCTGTGAACTAAAACAAAAACATTTGTGTGCCCAGCTGGGAGAAAGGTTAATTTAAATGGACAAGCCTCCTGAAAAAAAAAAAAAAATATATATATATATATATAGGAGGGGAAAGTGAGAGGCAGCCTGCGACTTTATTCTCTGTACTGTAAAAAGATGTTCTGCGCGCAGAGAGTCTTATTTTAAAATAAGAAGCAAGTGAGTAGTGGAAAGAAAAGAGGAGAAATGCTGCACTAGAGGAATGGCCAGTGCATCTCACTCTGCTCTCTCCCTTTCCACTTATGAAATCCCAAACTCACGGTCTTATCCCACCCCGATTCTGTTTCTGCCCAAGCACAGTTCAATCAAAAGCAAGCCCCTATTAAAAAAAAACCCCAGAAATCATCAGCTGCTCCTTTTCGGCTCGGTATAAATCACCAGCGTGCAGCTGATGAAACCCATCACCCTTCCCCTGCCCGGGACACACATCTCCATTTACATATCAAAACCTCATCTGTGAAATGCAACTTCTCCCGGGCAGGGGAGCCCCGGCCCCGCGGAGCCCCGGCCCGGAGCCGCCCGGGGGCTGCGGGAGCCTCTCCCCGCTCCATTGTGCGGGACGGCGGCAGGACGGAGCCCTCGCTCCGGCCGCTTGTCGCACAAAGAGTTTGGAACAAAAGCCCGCACACCAAAATGCGCCCCACGGGCCGGACCGCAGCTGGGGACGGGCACGAGGGTCCCGGCGGCGCTGCCCACGCTCACACACCCACTCCGAGTTTAGTCGCTCTCTCGAGGGATCAACTTTGGCTGCTCCGATTTTAGCAAAATAAAGCTCCGTGCGCGGTCCCTGCCCGGCTCCGGCGCGGCACCGCGCTCCGAATTAACGCCCGGGGCTTTAATTGAGACATTACAAAGCGGTAAGATGAAGACCCGATTTACCTGCCCTAAAACCTACACTCTTGGCCCTGCTGAAGCCGTCTAGATGTGCGACCGCTGAGAAGGATGCTGAATGAAGAAAATGTGAGGCTCACCCCACCGCAGCAGTGCGGGCTGCGGGAGCAGGGCCTGGCACAACTGAACGGGGACTTCCCCAACGTGTGCTCCCAAACACGCAGCGTTCTCCCCTGAAATGTTCCAGCCCTCCGCTGAAGGGGAGCTTTACCGCTGCCTTCAGTCCCGGAGGGGAGAAAAGGCTGCAGGCACCGGGGGCCGGCGCCGGTCCCGGCAGGGCGAGCGGCCGCTCCCGAGCGCCGCGGTGACCCCGATACCATCCATAATTAACCATACTAAAAAAAGCTCCTCCAGATGGTCGCAGGGATTAGGAAGTTTAAAATATAAACAAATTAAGCCACAAAACAAACTAATGCCCTTTCTTTCTTTCTTTCTTTTTTTTTTTTTTTAACTGTATAATCCTGCTCGCAGCCCAGGGCTCCGCTCCGGTCCCCGCAGCCCGGGAGCCGGGCGAAGGCAGGGAAATCCCGCACGGCTCGGTGTCCCCGCGGCCCCGGGCGGTCCCGCAGCCCCAGCCCCGCACGGACGGCGCGGCCCCGGCCCGGTAGCGGCTGCCGCGGGTGGCCGCAGCCCCCGGGGGACAAAGGCCCGGCCCCGCTCACCTTCCATGCAGGTCGAGTCCCGCTTCATCCCCGGCCGGCTCCTAGGGCCGCCTCATGGCGGCGGCGGGCGGGCAGCCCGGCTCGGCCATCGCCGCCGCCGCGGGCCGCCCTATGCTAACGACGCGATGGCGGCGCCGCCCCCGCCGCACCGGCCCCGCGGGGGGACCGCGCCCCCGAGCGCCGGCAGGGGGCTGAGCCACCGGCCGCACCGAGCGGCACACCGGTGGGAGCGACAGACCGACTGACAGACACACCGACCAATACACCGACCGACACACCGGCCGCACCGAGCGACGCACCGGATGGGAGCGACAGACTGACTGACAGACACACCGACCAATACACCGACCGGCACACCGGCTGCGCCGAGCGGCACACCGACCGACACACCGGCTGCGCCGAGCTGCACACCGGTGGGAGCGACAGACCGACCGACTGACTGACAGACACACTGACTGACACACCGCCTGGGACCGAGCGACACACTGGATGGGACTGACAGACCGACCGACTGACAGACCGACCAACCGACACACTGACTGACACACCGGCTGACACACCACCTGGGACCGACTGACACACCGCCTGGGACCGAGCGACACACTGGATGGGACTGACAGACTGACCGACTGACTGACAGACTGACACACTGACACACCGGCCAATACACCGACCGACACACCGGTGGGATCGACAGACTGACCGACTGACAGACTGACTGATCATCCGACCAACAGACTGACCGACAGACTGATTATCTGACCAACAGACTGACCAACGGACAGACTGACAGCCAGCTGAGACCGACCAACAGACTGGCTGAGAGACTGACCAACAGACCAACCGTCTGACCAACTGACTGACAGATCAACCAACCGACTGACAGACCGACTGACAGACTGATTGCTGCCCCTGCTGTGAGGCTTGGCCTGGGCAGTGGCCAGAAGGCATCAGATACTGCCCATTACCTCTGGCCACTGGCCACTGGCCACCAGCTGGCACCACTGGCCATCACTTTGCACAGTCCTTCCACCAGATTCCCAGGGAAGTTGAGAGAGGTGTTCACTGTGGTGTGAAACAACTACCACTGACACACACATCAACAAAACCCAGGGATCCCCAGAAGGAAAACAAAAGCTGCCCAGAGCAGCTGTGGCTGCCCCATCCCTGGGCATGTTCAAGGTGAGGCTGAACAGGGCTTGGAGCAACCTGGTCCAGTGGAAGGTGTCACTGCCCACAGCAGGGTGTGGAACGAGATGAGCTTTAAGGCCATTTCCATCCCAAACCATCCTGAGATTTTATGACTCTATGAAAATTATTTCTTTAAACTGATAGCAAGTATTGGCCAAAACCTTGTGCTTAGTTTTGATCAGCAGTGAAAAGGCAGAACCAGCCAGCACACACAGCTCACAATGCCCAGGCCAGTGCCCTCGGGGAAGCCCTTCCCATGTCCACGCCTGGACTGGGATTCCCAGTTCCCCCAGGACTGGGAATTCAGGTGTTGCTCTGGTGGTGGTCACTATGGGGCAGGGGACTGGAGCCCTCCTCGCTGGGGTCTGCACAAGTGAGACACTGGAGTTGAAATGGAACACAATAAATCCATGACTGATTTGGCTGCCCATTCAAAACAGGTACCACTGGCAGCACTGCTCACGGTGAGCTCTTTGTCAGGCACAGCCGTGTGTGCCTGCACCAGAAAATATTTTTATAAAACTCTTCTGCCCCTTCATCTTCCCTCTGGGATGAACTCAGCCTGGGCTACAGTGCAGCTCATGTGTCCTTAGTGCCCAATAAACTGTCCTGGTGCTCAGCTGTGTTTAACCAGCCCGAAGCAGTGCTCAGCACACCACAGCATTCAAAGGAAGGCTCACGAACATTTCTGCTGATGCCCAACCCAACCTGTCCTCCAGATGTCTGGATGTCTCAAAACTGACTCAGCTCAAAAGCCACAGTTTGCTTCTGTTCCTCATCCCGAGGACTGCAGCACCCAACTGTGCTCTGAGAAATGGCTGGCTTAGAATAAACAAGGCACAGAGGCAACAAAAGAGGTCATATTTCACTCCATCCCAAGCCTGAAATTTTATTGCTTTCTGGTGACATCCAGCAATGCAAGTAACCCCGTGAGCAGGCAGGGCAGGGCTCCGTGGTGTCCTCCTGGCAGGCTGGGCCCCCTGCTCCAGCTGACCCTGCTCGGCCAGGGGATGTGCCCACCAACCCCAGCCCTTCCACGATTCTCCCTCCTCATAATCCCGTTGTTAACCCGGCATTTCTGCGCGGCAGGTGCATTTGCAGGACAAACTCTGGCAAGCCCACCCCGCTCTGCTCTGCTGATGCTGTAAATCTGTGCAGCCCCGTGTCAGTCCACGAGACCCTGGTGGGGCTGAGCTCCCCCTTTTCCCCAGCCCCAGGCTGGGCGAGGAGCGGGGCTGCCGCATGGCCAAGGTAAGGCAGCCCTGGCTGCACTATTGACACAGCTGTTTGCAATTGTGCTGCTCCCAGAGCTCCACATTCTTCATCCCCTGCGAGCCCTCGGCTGGCTCCCGGCACCCCTCGGAGAAGTGTGACCAGAATGCAGAGTGCTTATTTTGTAAAGCCGCAGCGTGGTGTGGACACAGCAGGCTGAAACGAAGCAACCTCATCTCGAGATAACACAAAGTTGCTCCCACAACTGCTGTTTGGACCCAAAACACACACACCAAAAAAAACCCACCCCAAACCACCCCCCCCTCCAATTCTGAAACTGCGATTATGGACAAAACCTGGCTGGAGAAAATGATAATTGCCCAAACAACCCAAATCTTCCAAATTATTCCAAACTCACATCAAATACACGCCAGTTTATCCATAATAAATCCTTAAGGGCAGAAAATAATTGTAGAGGTCTGAAACTATTCTGTAAAATCACACTGAGAATGGGCAGAGGGCAGGCAAAGGGACAAGAAAAATGGGTTTTGTTGCCTGACCCAAACAGCCATGCAGCAAGTCCGGGCAAAAGAAAAATAAAGTAGCTGGTTCTTATTTTAGCCTGTATCAGCCAATTCCTGCCCAGACAGAAAACCTGATGCCACTGTAACCAGTATCTAAGATTTTATAATGACACCAGTTCATAACAGTAAAAGCTAAAAGCATTGCCAAAAAGTGGGCAAGTGGCACTGCTGCCTGCAAGGGATTTATTGTCCTGATGTTAAAGCCACAAGGGACAGGCACAGGAAGCAAGAGGAGGTACTCCCCTCTCCCGGGCGCTCCCTGGTCATGTGCCACCAGATCACCATCCCAAAGAGAAGGAATCCTCAAAAGATGTGACTGTTTCAGGAATACGGAGACAAAGTGGAGTCATGAGCCAGGACCAAACTGGACTGAAGAGTGCCTGGCCCAGGACACTCTCTGCCAACAGCAGCACTTGCCACAGCCAATCCCAAAAACTTGGATATGAAAACCCCAAAATCTGGGCAGAGCAGGGCTGGCAGAGCTGCGTGGCCCCAGGACAGGGGCAGCCTTTCCTTGAGCTCTTGCCGTCCCACCCACGGCCACAGTTCCATAATTCCCGTGCTCCGGCGAGGCTTTGGCCATTTTCATGACAATCGGGGCTCTGTTGTGTCCCCGCAGTTTGAGCCATCAGCCCCTTTGTGGCAGGAACAAAGTCCGGCCCGAGGACAACAAAACGCGGCACATCTCGGCGCTGAAGGCGACAAACCCGGGGCTGCCCCCACGCCACCGAGCTGGACCAAACCACGACACTGAGGGCGATTTGATTTCCAGCATCAAACAGATCCTCGGGAAATCCCCGACTCCTGGCTTCGTTTTCATTTTACCAACAACGCTGCTGCTGGCAGCACTCTGCTGGGCAGCGCCTGGGTGGGCAGGAGCAGGAACCGGGGGAACCAGAGCCACAACCAGAACCAAATGTACGTTTGGTGTGCAAATGTAGCTGAATAAACGATAAAAATTCAGATTAACACACCTCAACAGCCTCGGTGCTTTGCAGGCTCTGCAGTGAGAGAAGTGGTTGGAGGTAAAAACACAGCGTGTACCTCCCCCAAAAGATCTATTCCACTCACTATGTATGCAGCTATTTCAGAGGAAAAGATTAAAAATTAATATAAAATTGCTTAGAGGAGCTGTGCAAGGAACTGCAAGGAATGATAATAAACATCCACCTGATGTCTGAGCTGTTCTGTGATACTGCTTTAACAACAGATCGGGTAATTCCTCTCCTCCCTGGTGTTAAACACTCCAGGAGCACAGTGTTAATAATTCTAATGAAGGCGGTCACTTGGTGCACATAAAATTAAGCAATTTTCTCCTTCTTACGAGTCTGATAGGTCGTTGTGTAAATTGAATCCTTCTATCAATTTCCGGCTCTATCTGTTTATTTATATTTTTATCTGCCTGGCTACCGAATTTGCCGTCCCAGTCAATTGAGTGGTTACAAGAAGCGTTTCATTGCCCCTCGCTGGGTGGGTGACAAACAGCAGAGAGCAGCTCTGTGCAACAGAGGAAAAGGCAGGGGGGAGGTTAAGGGCTCCTCAGAGAGGTCGCCTTCAGAGGAAAAAAGGAAAACAAATGGGATTGTAGGCACGGGAAGTATATGGTTTTACTGCCTTAGTGGGAAAGTACAAGAAAGGGGAATTGCAAAGGGAGAAGCTTTACATTTCTATGAGGAGGCAATCGAGCTCCATTTCCTTCCATGGGATGGCTCCATCCATTCTCAGAGTGCATCTCCTGCGACTCCCAGTCCCCAAATCGGGTCACACAGCATCAGGTCACACTGGGACACACGGGGAATCCTCGGGCTGGGTCCCTGGCACCAGGCAGAGCCCCAGAGCCCGGAGCTGGGACAAGAGCAGGTCCAGGGCGAGGTGGGACCCTGCCCCTCCTCCTGTGGGCAGCTGTTTGTCCCACGCTCGATATTCAGGGACAGAGAGATGCAGCAGTGGGGCTTTGTCCCACCGACAGAACCCATCGGCCAGCGGGGACACAAAGGAGCCCAAATCTCTCCATCCAAACCGGGGCAGAGGATGCTTTTGGCATGGTGCAGGAACAGAGGGGAGGCCTGAGTATCTCCCAGATGTGAGGAGGTGGGAAAATTCTGTGCATTAAAGCGGTAAACCGAAAAGCCAAAGGATGACTTTATGGCAGACTTACACTAACTGCAATCACACATCTACACCAGCCTGCTGCAGTTGCTGGTGTTTTTAATATCAGCAACAACAGACCAAGTTTGTTATTATAACTGTAGTTATTATAGTTCTGAACAGTATTTACAAATTCCAGCTTGGTGGTGAGCAGCACCTTTTTGTACGCCTAGGGAACAACAAACAAACGGCGAGGACATTTCCTCAACTTTCAGGTCAGACGGCAAAAAAAAGAAGAAAAAACCTTCACAATTACAACTACAGTCAACCTATTGCTGCGGCTTGGGAGCTCCTTTGGATCGTGAGGTGTTGGGGACAGCCCTGTTTGGGAAGGTCCTGGCTGGGACCCGGCCGAGGGACAGGGAGGTGGCACATGGTGACAGCACAGAGAGCGCTGGGCCAGGCGGGGGATGTGGCCGAGCATCGCTGTCGTGCAGGGCTGTCACCGAGAAACGCTTGGGCTGTGTCACAGGAGAGAAAACATCCACGGGTCCCCACCCAGGGGCTTTACAGCCAGTTTAACTCGTGCTCCGCCGCGGGGCTCCTGCGGCTCGGGGACACGGGCCGGAGCGGTGTCCCCGCGGCTCCGTGCGGCCGCCGCTGGACGGGAGAGGGCAGCACCCGACCGGGGACACGGCCAGCGACACGGCGGGGACACCGGGACACCGGGACAGGGGATGGGGACAGGGCTGGGGACACCGGGACAGGGCTGGAGACACCGGGACAGAGGATGGTGACACAGGGACAGGGGATGGGGACAGGGCTGGGGACACCGGGACAGGGCTGGAGACACCGGGACAGAGGATGGTGACACCGGGACAGGGCTGGGGACACCGGTGTCCCCAGCGACACGGCGGGGACACCGGGACACCGGGACAGGGGATGGGGACAGGGCTGGGGACACCGGGACAGGGCTGGAGACACCGGGACAGAGGATGGTGACACCGGGACAGGGCTGGGGACACCGGGACAGGGGATGGGGACACCGGGACAGGGACACCAGGACAGGGCTGGGGACACCGGGGACACCGGGACAGGGCTGGGGACACTGGGAGAGGGCTGGGGACACCGGGACAGGGCTGGGGACACCGGGAGAGGGACCGGAGACACAGGGAGAGGGGACGGGGACACCGGGAGAGGGACACCGGGAGAGGGCTGGAGACACAGAGACAAGGCTGGGGACACCGGGACAGGGCCGGGGACACAGGGACAGGGCTGGGGACACAGAGACAAGGCTGGGACACCTGGAGATGGGTTGGGCACACCCAGCGGGTGAATAATCCTATTTTCCTTTTTTTAAAGAGAAAAGGAAAAGCTGACCTGAAATGTCCCTCCAAAATTTACAAAAACGGGAACAAAATCATGGACGAACTCCCTGGTGTGCCCTGACACACCCTCAGACCTCCCTTTTGTCCCCATGTAATCAGCCAGGAATACATCCATGCCGAAAACAGCATATTCCACTGAAAAAAAACACATCACCCGAACTTCCAGCTTCTGTAAGAACCTCCTGTCAACACCCCAGCTCGGAGACTGAGTGATTTACCATCTACAACCATCTATAAACAATAATTACTTCTTAAGACGAATTCAAGCTTAAATCAAATTGTGAAATGTCAAAATCTGTGGAAAGTGTATTTATCAGAAAGGCAAAATTGAGGACAACAGTGCAGGAGAAATCCCCAGACTCAAAAACTCCTTGTGTAAATTCAAATTCCTTTCTAGAGAGCCTCAAAGCATCAGGAGAAGGCCACCAGCACGGGAGAGTGGCACAGTGACACACCTGGCCCTGTTTTAGGGGGAAAAGGGCCCATAATTTGTCATGAGCTCTGCATCCCCTTTCCCTCTCCAGCCACAACCTGAAGTGCCCAGCTCAGAGCTGCAGAGGGGGCTCCCCCAAAAAACATGTTTTCATCATTTTGTTTCTGCAGATGTGAGGGAAATGTCCCCAAGAGCTACAGAGGTTGTCCTGGCTGCAAGGTCAGACCTCTGTGTGTACGGCAGCTTGTGTGATTTCAGCACAACACTGCAGAGCAGAATGGTGCTGGGGAAGTTCTTTGTGTCCTGTTCAGTCCTTTGGAGCAGCCTGGAAATCTGGGGCATTTCTGCACTGCTCCCCACTCCTGTTAATATTGGTTCCAATTCTGAATTGGAGCTGAATCCTGGAAAAAAACGTATGTTACCTCCCTGTCTTCCTCCTGCTAAACCTGATCCTCATCCTTTCCTTCTGATAAACTGGATAATTTATACATCACCTGTACCAGCAGCCCCCAGGCCCAGACACCACCCACCCCAGTCAGCACGAGGTTCCAAATTAAGATGTACGTGACTGCAAAGAGCCAATTTTATTAGACAAACACTAAGGAATAAAAAACAAAAACCTTCTATCCTCCTCTCATTTGTGAAGCCACACAGGGAGAAGTATTCCCATGCCTATTCCTGACAGGGAGAGAGGCTGCCCCAGCACAGGGGCTGCTGCTTTGGGTGTAAAGACTGAATCGAACATGCAGTATTTAAGACAATTAGGTTTTCAAAGAAACTACACTAAACATTTCTTTCATGTGTAATCAAATTATGTTAAAGCAAACCTCATAATTTAAACCATTCCATTGGTCAGCTCCTATTTGTTTTCCCTGCACCCTCATTTTTGCTCCAGATCTGTCACATTACATTAACACCTTTCCTAGTCACTGCCTACAGAAATAACAGCCTTCGACATGCCTGCACAATCCATTTGTCCTGCTCTAATTACTTTTTGACATAGCCTCTTCTGCTGTTATCTTGCCTTTTCTGACCTCTGTCTGTATAAAGCCATTTAAAACAATCTTTACACTCGGTATCTATTGTGATGTGTCTTACATGATACTGCTGGAGTATCAGGCGGCGACATTTTGTAAATCAAATATTTAAATCTATGGTAATACGATAATGTACTCGAGGAGGAAAGCTGCTGCACAGTGCTAACAGCTACAACTGGCTGCTCATAACACGAGCCCCCAGGACTGCAGCACATTTTCAGGAGGAAATTCCTATAGTCATGGAACTGTTCTACATAAGGAAGCTGCTCAAAGATAAACAGGGTCTCCTGCATACTGAGGAATTGCCCTCGATTTCACAAACGGGGAGGAAAGCAGCAGAAGCTGAGAAAAGTGGTCATCCTGCACAAGAGAACCCAAACAACCTCCAGACAAACTGAGCAGACAGGAAGAGGATCAGGCAGGGTGCACCGACAATGCAACCCATGACAAATCACACTCTTCTTCAAACCCAGAGAAGAAACCATGAGTCTCTAATCCCAATATCCCTCTGTTTTCATCAAGCCCATTGAAAAACTGTGCCCTCATTTTCTTTTGTGGTGATTCACAGAAGATGAGCCTCTAATTACCAGCTACTTCCCCAGCTGAAGCAGTGGAGGATCTGCTCTGTGCCAAGTGTCTGCTTTGGAGTCAAGAACTTTTCCACATGGTGGAACTCATTTTTTTGGATATCAAGTTGATCCCGACGTACACACGCCTCACACTATACAGTCTAACTACATCTTTACATCCTATTTTCCACATGATCCAGCCTCGTGCTCAATTAATTGGTATCTAGTCAATATTGTACTCACATTTCAAGAGATTCCTCAAATCTACATTTGCTCTGGTTCATTTACAGGGTAATTATCCAGCTCACACCAAGTCTGGCCTTCTAGATCCAACCAGTGCAGACACAGACACAGCTCTGCTGGGAAAGCACAGCTCTACACTTTGTCTTCCAGATGACAGCACTATAAACCAACGGGGGACAAAACCAGAGTCAATTAAAATACATTAAACGCAAAGCAACAATTCTATGATTTGTCATAGAGATTTTATTCCTTTGCATTCCTCTGACTGTGTCCTCAGGACATTAAATCCCATGAATGCTGCGGAAAGCTCTTCCCACAACACTTCCCTATGCTCATTTTTATTTTCCCCTTTCTCTTTCCTGTCAGCAGCCCTAGCCACAAACCTCGGCCTCATTAAGGCATCTAAACAGAGAAGGACCCGTGTCTGCACGACCAGAGCAGTCTGCTGGAAAAGCAGGAGTGTGAGATGATGCTGTGCTGGAGCTCAGCAATGGAAAGGTTTTTTCAGCTCTGGCTTTTCCCAGGACATCCAACAGCAGGAGCGGGTCATGCCCACACGAATTACTGAAACTGTGAGGATTTAGGGGGACCAAAAGCAACAGACACCAGACCTGGAAGCAAGGCCTTAGAGATTGCCAAATTTCGTGCTTGTGAGTGCAGAGGCAGAGCAGCATCTCCTCCCAGCCGGCTGCTGGCAGAACTCGGCGCCTTAAATCCTTGTGCAGGAACCTCGTGCTCGGAGGAGACCCGTGTTAGGACCGTGATTAGTTCTTAACAGATGCCTCTGAATTGCCCGCCGGAGGAATCCACCTCTCCCCGTGACTGCCCGAATTAGGGGGGTTGATTTCCCCTCATTAAGGCTGTCCTGAGCTGCTCCCTGCGGGAACCACAGCTCCCACTGCAGCTCCAGAGACACACGGAGCTCCAGGAACCCCAACTCCTGCCCTGCCTCTCCTGGCTCTGGGAGAGTGAAAACAGCAGATTACCCAAAGCAAATGGATCCTCCTGGTTGCTCTCAGGGCTGAGGAGTGAGTGCAGGATGGACAGACAGAGCTGCCCTGCTCTCTGCAGCACCATAAATCCTCCCCGGTGCAGCACAGAGGGTTTGGCCAGAGGGATCCTCAGCAACAGCGAGGTGCTGCAAGAAATGCGAGAGGGTTTGAGAGGAGACGTGTAAGACTCAGATTTGAAATGAAAATGATCTGCCCCAACAACAGCGCCTGGATTTCTGCATTAAATTTTTGACATTCCAATGGCATGATATGTCCGTGTTGCTCACCCGAGATAATCCCACGCGTCTTTTTTAGAAGTTAAAAATTAAAATCTGCGTTCAGGGGTTTTATCATGCTTCTTGAAAACAAGGCAAATAGAAAACTCCCAGTGCTCACCACCAGGCATCTTATCAGCAGCAACTACGGGGCTCTTTGTGCTGTGTTGTGATGACTTTGCAGCACACGTACTCCTAAAAACAGCCCCTGCTACTCACAGGAGACACCTTGGATGCTCAGATCTCACCGTGAGATCGTGTGTCAGAACAGCCCAAATCACACTGAGCGAGTTCCTACACCAAATTTAGCAAACTGCACTTGCACTACATCCACAGGAGCAAAAATGTTAGATAAAGGCCACACCGGGGTTATACACACTCAGTATTTGGTTAAATCAGGAATTGGACTTATGAGTTCTAGTGATATGAATGTCACTTAACAAAACAGAACATAAATATCCACAGGGCAGCGACCCTCTTTTTTTAAAGCAAAAGACATCCAGCTCTTCCTGTGTGAGTCTTGCCAAAGACTAATTACATTATTGCTTGCTATTTGTAACAAAACATAAACATTTTCCTTATGCCCTGAGACAGCAATCACAGAGGAACCCATACACCCTCACCTCAATACCCACTATCATACAGGATAGAAAGCACGCTGATCTAGCCTCATCCACCCACTAAATTGCTCCAAAGTTTGCTTGCACATATTCTGTGCAAGTCCAGGGAGAAGCTGCTTTCTGCACTGGCAATACAGCGAGCAGGGTGACAGTCTAACATGGTGTCCTGCTGAGATCCAAGAATAGCAATGCCTTAAAAGGCAGCGATGTTGAGATCACAAGGAAAAGAGAATTAGGGCACAGCTGTGGAGTTCTGTAGGCTAAAACATAGACTCAATATGTCAGAGAAAATTAAATCACAGAGCTACATGTAATTTCTAGTCTCATTTGGAACTTTGCTGGAGCTGTGCAGAATTTGTGCTCGGGTCGTACATGTGAGTCTCTGTGTTTCTGCACACAGAAATAAAGCGTGGAAATTATTTAAAAAGAAAAAAACAAAGGAGTTGTATGCCACAGCAACACAAACAGCTGTGTTTAGAGGGATGTGTACATGCCACTGCAGCTCACACACAGTTCTGTGGGCAGCTCTGGAGGCCAGACAGCAAAGCCCCAGCCCAGCCTGTGACACAGCCTCACCTCAGCACAAAACAAAGACAAACTGACCTGACAGATCTGAAAAACGGCTCTTTTTCTGCGGTTGTCAGACAAATGAAAGGGACCCTTCCTAAAAATTGAAGGTATGGAAAGTGATAACAAACTTCAGCACAGGCTTTCCTCCTTGAAGAAGTGATGTTACATTTTCCAGAACAGTATGTAGATATAAATTTACCAGTAGTTCTTTATCCTTGAAGCCCAGCACCAGCTTATCCTCTGAAAGCATTCAATATCCAACAGAATACAGTCTATTATCCTCTGCCAATATCTACTATCGCAATCTGCATCCAACTAATGAATCTTTGGGATGTCAGGGTCCCTGCCTGTCAGCACAAGAGCTGTGCCTTCAGCCAGGAGCTTGGTGCCTTCCCCAGCTCCAGAGAAGCCTCTGGAAGGCCCCATGGCAGAGAGCAGCACCGAGGGGTGTGATGGTAAGAGCTGTGGGTTCCATGGGAGCCCCTGGATAAAAGCTGAGAGCTTTAGGCAGAGCAGGAGGGGCTCTCCTGGCCAAACCTGGCCCCATGGAGCAGCTGAGCAGTGCCTCACCCGCACAAGGGACCAGGCTTTACCTGACCAGCAGACCAAAATGATCTCTTTAAAAGGCTCTGAGGGTCATGGACAGATAAGAGACAAGACAGAGAAGATAAAGCTGCTGGCAACAAGGGAGCGAGACTGACTGGGATGAGGTGTAGATGGCCAGACTTTCCTGAATCCCTGGTACTTGAGCACTACTGTGGTACAGAACTGCAAAAATACAGAGGTTGGGAGCTGCACGTAATTACAACTGTGTTTAGCTAAGTGTATTTCCTGTGGAGCTCACAGAGCACGGCTGCACTCCAAGCTGCTATGTTGGTATCAGCCATTCTTTGTCCCCAAAGAGGTAAATTATACCTCTGATTTGTATATAAAGTTGAATAGTTGCTAATGGTTATGCTTGAGCTGCAGACAGAGCTGCAGACTGACATCTCCAGGAGTCAATTCCTATGAAGGGATAGTACATGAAGAGGTTTTACAAAGAGGGAGAAGCTCAGCAGCCAAGAGGCAGGGAGAAGTGGAAACAAGCCAGGGAGGGACGTGCAGGGCAGCCCAGGGGTGTCTGCTGGGGACCAGGTGGGACAGGACCTGCTGACCCCTTGGCCGTGGCTGGTGAGAGACATCCCTGCCCACAGCAGTGGGGCCGGAGCCACATCATCATTAATGCAGCCCAAAGCTGGGGTGTGACTCCCTGAGCCAGCTCCTGCAGCAGCGGCAGAGCTGTGTGCACATGGCACTGCCGGGCACAGGAGGAATTCACCGCGGTAGGCATCACACGGGGAAGGAGAGGAGCACAGGGATGTGTGGGTTGAGCCTGCAGCGATGGAGCAGAGCTCTCCTGGAAGCCGCAGGGCTCACGGGGCTCTTCCCCGCACTCAGGGTCACACCACGAGCTAATTCACGGCGAAAACGCCCGAACTGCCGCACACGAATCGCCTTCCCCGAGCAGAACTAAGCATCACCTACTTTAGGCACAGCCCGTTCATACCTATGCAAGGCTCTTCGCTGGGGGGAGCAATCCCCTAAATGAGGATGCCGAGGGAATTTGGCGGTTCTCGGGGACACTTTGGGGAGCAGGAGGAGCCCCGCTCTCCATCCCTGTCCATCCCTCTTCATCCCTGTCCATCTCTGTCCATCCCTGTCCATCCCTGTCCATCCCTGTCCATCTCTGTCCATCCCTGTCCAGCCCTGTCCATCCCTGTCCATCCCTGCCCATCCCTGTCCATCCCTGTCCATCCCTGCCCATCCCTGTCCAGCCCTGTCCAGCCCTGTCCATCCCTGTCCATCCCTGCCCATCCCTGTTCATCCCTGTCCATCCCTGCCCATCCCTGTCCATCCCTGTCCATCCCTGTCCATCCCTGTCCAGCCCTGTCCATCCCTGTCCATCCCTGTTCATCCCTGTCCATCCCTGTCCAGCCCTGTCCATCCCTGTCCATCCCTGTCCATCCCTGTTCATCCCTGTCCATCCCTGTCCAGCCCTGTCCAGCCCTATCCATCCCTGTCCACCCCTGTCCATCCCTGTCCATCCCTGTCCAGCCCTATCCAGCCCTGTCCAGCCCTGTCCATCCCTGTCCATCCCTGTCCACCCCTGTCCATCCCTGTCCATCCCTGTCCAGCCCTGTCCAGCCCTGTCCATCCCTGTCCAGCCCTGTCCATCCCTGTCTATCCCTGTCCATCCCTGTCCAGCCCTGTCCAGCCCTATCCAGCCCTGTCCATCCCTGTCCATCCCTGTCTATCCCTGTCCAGCCCTGTCCAGCCCTGTCCACCCCTGTCTATCCCTGTCCAGCCCTGTCCAGCCCTGTCCATCCCTGTCCATCCCTATCCATCCCTGTCCATCCCTGTCCATCCCTGTCCACCCCTGTCCATCCCTGTCCAGCCCTGTCCATCCCTGTCCATGCCTGTCCATCCCTGTCCAGCCCTGTCCAGCCCTATCCAGCCCTGTTCATCCCTGTCCAGCCCTGTCCATCCCTGTCCAGCCCTGTCCATCCCTGTCTATCCCTGTCCAGCCCTGTCCATCCCTGTCCATCCCTGTCCATCCCTGTCCAGCCCTGTCCAGCCCTGTTCATCCCTGTCCATCCCTGTCCAGCCCTGTCCAGCCCTGTCCAGCCCTGTCCATCCCTGTCCATCCCTGTCCACCCCTGTCCATCCCTGTCCATCCCTGTCCAGCCCTATCCAGCCCTGTCCACCCCTGTCCATCCCTGTCCAGCCCTGTCCACCCCTGTCTATCCCTGTCCACCCCTGTCCATCCCTGTCCATCCCTGTCCATCCCTGTCCACCCCTGTCCAGCCCTGTCCACCCCTGTCCATCCCTGTCCAGCCCTGTCCAGCCCTGTCCAGACCTGTTCATCCCTGTCCATCCCTGTCCATCCCTGTCCATCCCTGTCCAGCCCTGTTCAGCCCGGCACGGCACGGCCCCGCTGCCAGCCCGCCCTGACCCACTTTCCCGCAGCATTTCTGCATAGCGACAGAGGTCTGGGCAGGAGAATGTCACCTCCCAGCCCACGGGACTCCCTCCCGTTTCCTTCTGCTCCCGCTGGATGCGCCCAGCCTTTACACGCGGGCACGGCATGGCACGTAAATGTAAGTGAAGGCAGCCACAGAAGGGATTAGAACAACAGAAATCCTGTCGTCGTTGCACAGAATATTCCTCGGAAGGAGATACAGGGCTCTGAGAGTGGCTACATAAATATCCATCCCATGGATCCTCCTTGGGAGAAGCCTGAAGCTGGCCAAAGCTCTTTTAAAGGGACTTTGCTCGTTTCTGCCTGGTCTGAGCATTCCTGTTGCCCTGCACCATTCCTGCCCTTTCACTTCCACCAAAAGGAATCCTGTTTACTGAGCCACCCAGAAGATTACGATTCCTTCATTACCCCCAGCCCAAGCTGTGACGCTGTGAGGAAATGCATTTTCCCACCCCAAGCCCCACACACCTCGTGTACTGTCCTATTTCCTACTCCCCCGGCCCCTGTGGAATTACAGTGTATTGACTGCAGATGTACTGGCAGTTCTGATGTCATCTCCAGGCTTTTTCTTTTTTTAGTTTTTTTTTTTCCTAGGTGAAGCATCTATATAACCTCCGTTCCGAAATTTTGTGCTGAAACTATAACAAGCCAAAAACCTCTTCAATGGGAAATTTCACAAACGGAGGATTATGACTTCAGCTCCAGAATAAGCAGCAGGAGCAGATGGAACTCTTCAGAAACAATGATTCCATTTTCATGCAAATTTCCTTAGTAGTTAAAAAAAGACGACGAAGAAAAAAAACCACCAAGATATCAGAATGGTCTCTAAATGGAAGATTTTTGAATGATGCTAAAAGCAAAGGGCTGGTAGCTCTCCAGAGTCCCAAGCGTTTTAGCAGTAGCCAGGATGAAAAAAAAAAAAAAAAAAACCATGACAAACTAAACCCAGACTCCGTCCCCACTCAGAGTCAGGATAAGGGAAAGGGAAAATGGAGTGCATGTGTATTTTAGTTTTTATGATTTCCAACATCCTCGGCTTTGTGCTAATGCACACTTCAGAGCTAATTCTTATGCTCTTTAGGAGCGCAGGCTTCATTCATGAAGCAGCATGACAAAAATTCTTTATCCACTTGATGACTACAGAAGGTGACAGGCACCGAGAAGCAGGCAGCCACGGGGACCCTGTCAGAGTGCTAACCTGCAGCGCTCCTCCTCGGAGGACAGCGCTCTCCTGATTGCAGGAACACAGGCATGCATATTTCATAGCCCGAGTGTGGAAACTGAGCCAATTCTTTTGTTATTCATACTGGCAGCACACCCTAAAAAACAAATAATGCACAGAGTTAGCAGCCCCTCTTTCTGGCTCTTTACCGACTCCTTACTCAGTTTTGGTCTTGTGCCTTGATTTCCCCCTTGTGTTTACTCCCCAAGTGAGAGAATTCGAGCTGCTCCCTCCCTCTCAGCTGTGCAGAGGACAAGTGGCTTTGCACACCAGAGTGTGACTGTGCCACGCTGGAGCTCCAGCCACCGTCCTGTGGTGCACACAGAACACATGCTCACGTAGTAAATGGAATACTTTGGAAGGCCCAGGGAATTCCACTTTTACCCTTTCAAGCGGAGGTTTCAAAGGCGAGGGGAAACGATACGCACAGAGGAGCAGGAATGCAAGGACCTGGAGCTGTTTGTCCCTGCCCAGGGACCAGGGGAATGTGCAGCCAGGTCTCTCCTGAGCAGAGCTGCAGCCACCAGGACCAGCCTCTCTAAACTCAGGTGTCCCTCCTGCCACCGCTGCCCCTGCTGCTGCTCCTCATGTTTTGCAGTGAGGCTTTGTAAGCGCCTATCAATTCTATCAAACAATTTCTGTCTCACTCAGTTTCACATTGATTTTTTAAATTAATCTTATCCTTCATTTTTCACGCGAAAAGGATAAAAATTTGGCTCCAAATAAGGCTGCCGAGAGTAAAGGCCTCAGAGCCATGTGTTCAATACCAAGAATACTTCTGTTTAATCCCATTCTACCTACACTTATCCCTTTCATCATGTCACTGGCCAAATCTTTTCACTTTGAATTTGCTCTCAAGTGAATCTCTTTGCTTCCTCATCAAGTTAGATGGATTTAAGCAATGACAGCTATCAAAAGGACAGAGTAGATACAAAATAACTCAAAAAATGGGCTCAACAAGGTTTATTTTCAATCGCTTCCCTTGCTTACTTCTTAGCAGAAGGATGTAAAGAAACAATTTCCTCACTTAATCCCTCCTTGACCCAAATTAACTTTTTCCAAACTATTTTCTTAAATAATTTCTTTACAGCCTTGCCTGAATGAACTTGACAATAGGCACATCTCAGTCTCCCAAGGAAAGGAAGAGAACTGCAATGGGGAGGGATAAGAAGATAACTCAGCTGCTATGACCAGCACAGTGCTGCACATTGGGGTGGTGGAAGAGAGGAGGTTCAGATTAACACTCTGGATTTCTCTTTATTTCTCAATAAAGATGACACTGGAGAGAAAAAATACATGTAACCTTTAAGCCCCCACTTCCTCACTTGCTGGTCTTTACAGCATGAAGAGAAATGAGACCCATCTGCCCTGGGTCTTGCCTGTCTGGATCAGCACATTGGATCTGACCAAACTCATGGGAAGTCACAGCCTTTCTCCAGGATGGGAACTGCCAGAAAGACTTGAGGATGACTGGAGGAAGCACAAGGGAGTACTGGCATTGCCTCTCCTTTAGACGCCTCAGCGGATCTCCATCGCTTTTTCATTTTGACTCGGGTAAATTCTAAGCAGCAAAACGTAACCCAAAGTTGATGACAGCAGTGTAAAATGGCTGAAAGGCTGAAAACTGGGTCAACCCCCACCTCCTGCCCCCAGCCCCATCACCACTGACAGGGTCCTGCAGGGCCCAGCTCTGGCTTGGAGGAACAGCCACGGCACAACGGCCTCGGCCACAGTGCCCTTGCCTGGGGAACTCGCTCTCCACGGCTGCTCCAGCAGCTCACTTCCCAATGGGAAATGATGTTTTCCATAGATTCAGTGAAACACGGTTCTAATTTAGTCATCGCGATGTTCATCCCACTGAGCAGGAGCGAGTGTTTTGAGAACGAGAGCAAAATAATTAGGACGAGCCTCAAAATATTCAAGTGACTCAAACATTTGAAGATCACCTCTGATGTGGGGACAGAAGGAGGCACCTGGAGGTTGGCATGTGGTTGTGCTTGCACACTGTGCCAAAACCCTGTTCCGTTTTCCAGACCCTAACATTCCATATTTGAGGACTTCTGTGGTATCACTGCTCAACTTAAAATGGGTTCCATAGCTGTTCAGATACCTTGTAAAGCCCACACTGTCCTCAAAAACAATCTTACAGATGCATTTTTATTTTTCATAAATAGGATCAAAGATACCATATGTTTTTCAGTCAGAAGCCCACTCTTAGCCCAGCAAGCACCAGAATATGTATCTTAACAACTGCATCGAGTATGTTTCACGAGTATAACGAAATGACTCAAGAAATGAAGACAATCCTCAAAAGAGGAGGCAGATAGGAAGCTGTCTGGGACTGGAGAAGTTACTACGATGATGATTGTGGGCAGAATGGACAGCAGATACGAGTTATCTCCTTCACACTCATGACAGGGAGGTGGGAACCTCTTCATCCACATCAATAGCAGCTGCATGACAGTGATACGAGCCTGGGTCACCATCAAAGCAGTATGTCAAGCTTTTTTTTTATTTTTTTTTCTTTTTCTTTCCAAATTGCTTCCTTTTGGACGAGTTCCATGTAACTGTCATTTGTTTCCTCATTTCGTTTTCATTTTCCATTTATGCATTCATCCAGCCCCTTGAGGGGGAATTCTACAGAAATCCGTGTCAAGAATGCCCACAAGGGCCCTCTGACCCACCCCTCCCACTCCTCCGTGTCCCTGCTAATGACATCATGGCACAGCTGAAAAACTCAGCAAACTTGACCAGCAAAGGGCAGGAACTGCATTGCTCCTTCCCTTCATCCGTCACCTGCAGCTGTGCCGTGCCCCAGGGGGCTGCCAGGCCACCAAAGCCCAGGAACCCAGAACCAGCAGTGCTTACTGCAGTGCTTACTGAAAGCGTTTTAACAGCAGCAAAACATACAGAGAGAGAGAACAGCCATGCAGCGTTAGAGAATGAGAACCTGTCCTACGGGATCGTAGGTCAGAAGGGACCTCAGGAGTCACCCAGCCCAAAGCCCATTCCAAGGAGGCGTCCAGGGCTTTGGTCTCCCCCTCTCAATATGTTCTGAGAAGAATAAAAGGTCAGTAACTGAAAAAACCGGAGGAAAAAAGACTAAGAAATGTGGAAGAGAATGAGAAGAAAAAATGCAATTACAGACATTGACTTCTGCTCACTGCTCAGGCCTGGGCTCCCTCTGAAAACACTTGACACAAACTAAGTTAGTGTGCTTTAGTGCAATTCCAGAGACATCGCAGTGTCTTGTTTCACTGTTCTAGCACAGGGAAAGGATGCAGACGAGCTGTGGGAGCAGCTTTGCGTTTTGTCACTCAAACCACTGAAACTAGCAAGGTAACGCAGCTCATTCATCATCAGGTGGTCTCATCGAGAACGTGCTTTTAAAGTGTTTTATTCTGTCCTGCCATACAACCGGCAAGGGTTGCTTTCACTGCGCTAAAGAGCGGAAAGGAAACAAACACAAGTGGAAAATCTCTTGGATGCCACGTGTGGTTCAGGGCGACGCTGCCAGCGGGGTTTGGAGCTGCCGTCCTGCCGCTCCAGAGCGGACAATCCCGAGGTTTTCCTGGAGCCCGCAGGCGCCGGAGCCGCTCTCTGACACCTTTTAGGCGCCTTTAAGCGCCGACACGAAGCGGCCTCCGGCTATTGCCCGGCTCTGGCCGCGCTGGCGGCGGGGCCGCGCCGTGACCCAGTTTCCCGGTGGCCCAGAACGCCCGGCGATCACCCGGGCGGGGGCTCGGGGGCCGGCGGACCAGGCCCGGCCACCGCCCGGCGGGGCCGGGTGACGGCGGGTGACAGCCCCGCGGCGGAGGCGGCGCCGTGCCCGGGCGGGGCTCGGTAGGGCTCGGTGGGGCTCGGTAGGGCCCGGCGGTGCGGCCCGGTGGCCGCGGGGCAGGTGCGGGCCGGAGCCGGCCGGCACCCAAACAACCGCGGCCCCCAAACAACCCCGGCCCAGCGCCCGCCGGCGGGGCGGGACGGACCCTGAGGGCCGAGGGCGCGGCCCAATCAGCGGCCGGCCCCGCGCCGCCGCAGCCAATGAGCGCGGCGCTGGCTCGCACGTGACCGGGCGCGCGGCCGCCCGTCAGCGGGCGCTATATATCGGGGCGGGGGCGCGGGCGGCGGCGGCCGCGGGGGCTCGGCGGGTCCGGCCGCTGCTCCTGCCCCGCCCGGCCGCGGCCGCCGGTCAGCGGCGGGAGCGCCGGACCCTCCGCACCGCCGCCAACTTTGGGGAGAGCGAGCCCAGCGCCGAGCCGAACCCGGGAGCGCCCCGCCAGGTAAGGCGTTAATCCGAGTCCCGGCGGGCCGGGGGGAGCCGCCGGGGGGGCGAGGGTCGCGCTGCGCCCCGAGCTGCCGCCAGTTGTTTTTTTTTTTTTTTATTATTATTTATATTTTATTATTCCAGTCTCATTTCTGCACGTGCTCCTTTGTTCTCCAACAGAAGCGCTTTTTTTTTTTTTTTTTTTTCATCTATGTATATATATATCCGTTAATGTAACGCAGCTGGAGCGGCCGCTCCCCGCCGGTACCGGGGGAGGGGGGCCCAGGCAGCGGCTCCCCATTACCCCCCACCCCTCTCCCCGCGTTATTCCCTCCTCCCGCGAAGAAGAAGGAGAAAGTCGAGCGATTCCGCAGCGCTGGAAGTTGCTCGCGGGTCCGGGTCGGTAACCAGACACGCGTGTCGCCCGAGGGCTGGCGGGGAGGAACTGAGCCAGACGGGGACACAAAGGAGGGGGGCAGCCCCAGACACGCCGTCCCCGCCCCGCGGCGGCAGCGCCCGGCACCGCCGAGACCCGGGCGGGGACGGCGAGCGGCGAGAGGATGCCCCCGGTCCCCCCTTTTGTCTGCCTCCCGTGGCACCTGCGGGGGCGAGCGCTCGGCCGCCCCGCCCGCGGACCCTATCGCGACAGGCGACGGCTTAGCGACAGTCGCGGTGGGAGAGGGGCGAGACGGCCCCCGGGCTCGGCGGTTTGCTTCTGTGGCCGCGCAGGGCTCCGTTCCCTGAGCCTCGTGTTAATTAACAAAATCATAAAAAATACGAGGAAAAAAAAGCGGCAATAAAATGAGCCCCCCGATGTGCAGTATTCCCCCCAGTTCTCGCTCCATCACACACGGAATTTTTTAGCGTAACTTGCTCTAAAAGAAATTTAGCGTATTTGCCCCCAGACTGTCGGCAGTGATTAGCTGTGCCGCTTGCAATGGACTCAGTACAATAACTAAAGGAAATTTAATGTATTTGCTCCCCCAAACCATCTGCAGTGATTTACTGTGACGATTGCAATGGGCTGTGTATACGGTATCTAAAAGAAATGTAACTTATTTTCCCCCAGAATCCTCTGCAGTGGTGCTTGGGCTCTGTGCGTGTTAAAAGACGTTCAGCGTACACTTAAAAATGTGGTATTTTCTAAGAAAATAATTTTCATAAACTTTTCCTATCGTTTCCTCAGAAAAAAAAAAAAAACAAAACAAAAACCACCAACCCATTACGAAAGCTCTAAGTCGAATTCTTCCACAAGTTTAGCAAGTTGAGAAGGGGATGATTTACCCTCTTTGTTTTGTCCAGGAATGCGAGATAGCATATTTTAAAAGTTAATAAGTATTAAAAGACCACGAGGAGCATTAAAAAGTGTATTTCCAAAGCGGCGTGCTCCCCGCAGCCGCGGCGCAGAGCAGCCAGCGCAGCGCCTGCAGCTCCACGCAGAGCAGAGGTTATTCACATGGCTGTTCGAGAAACTCCATTCATATCTCTGACTACCTGGATTTGAATAGAAACCAGACAGCAATTCTTTGGTCCCAGCCACTATTCGCCCCGCTGGACAATAGAGATTTGTTAGCACACAGGCACAAGCCCTGGGACACAAAGCTGGAGGCAGTAGAGATAGGGGCTTCACTGCACAGGAAATTACAGCTTTTGATGCACTGTTGGCAGGTCTGTCGGTTCAGAACAGCAACATGCCTGTGCCATGTTTAAGAGCTCCTGACTGCCATTTTTAACCACCTAGAATGTCATAAAAGCTTTATTGTCGCAGTACATAAAATCATGAAGTCCATATGGTTACTTTTCAGCTGCCCTGGGTCTGGAAGGCAGAAGCATGATCTGTTTGGAAATTTTCATTTGGAGGTAGTTGGGGGGAGAATTAGAATTTGAGGAGGAAAAAAAAAACCCTCTCAAAGTGTTTATAAAAGCTGAGATTTGTTACCGAGGCAGCTGATGTCCAGCCTGAGGTGGGGTGATGTTCTAATGGACTTGGTTTAGTGGTGTTTGTAAGGGGACATGGCTGGGCAGCTTATTTCATCCTAAAAGGTGCAGTAAATTTACTCCATGCAGCTCCAGTACCAGCTGTGGAGAAGAACATTGTTCAGTTGTGTCAACTTGGCAAACACGAAAATAAATAAGAAAAACCAAACCGCTCAGTGTCTGGTACCTCCCATTTCCCCTACTTTTCCCCCCCAGTCTGGAGTTAAAATGAGAACTGCTCGGAGACTGGGCTTTAATCTGCTGATTGGAGCCAATGAGCAGAAATTATCGAGATTAGAAAACCAACCAGCGGGTTTTATTAGCTGAGAAGCCAGCCCCTCGCTGTGCGCGGCGCCGCGGCTCGGGGCGCTCCTCGCCCAAAGAGCGGGAGGCTTGGGGCTGGTTCTCCTCTCTTCTTGTGTTTTTCCATAAATCTTACCTCCCCTGCCACCTTAGCAGTAGATGGAATACCCAGTCTAACAGGCTTTTAGAGTGTTAAAATTCCGCCAGGCACACGGAGTGAGGGTGGCTCTAGGTGTGAGCCTCGCTGCGAGTGGGATGACTTGGCTCTTCTTCACCCAGGAAAAACAATGAAAGTCAGAGTTGTATGTTGCAGTTGGGACCTGTGTGTGTGTTTGTTATGAGCTGCAGCCATACAAAGCATCATAAAATACAGAAAACGAACGTTGGGCTGCTTGCTGCCATTAAGCATGTTTTTATCAACGCAGTCTTGGTGAGCTCAGGAAATGGGGAAGAGTTTTAAAGCAAGGAAGGTCCATCTTCCAGAGAGACACCTGGGAAGAGCAGTGCTAATGCTCTGCACCAGCCCACGAGGCAGATGATGGACTTGCTTCCACTGGTCCTTTGGGCAACGAAGGGCAAAGAAAAGGCTGGATGACTACAAGAACACACTTCTAAAAATGGTGCTTCTTGTACAACTAACAAGCACCCATACATGTGAGGGGCCAGCTCACAGAATTTTCAGCTGCTGTTTCAGAACATTAAAAATATAAATGTGAATGTAAATACTTTTCACAGGAGTCAGTTTTGTTTGAGTAATTATATAATTTCCTTGAATTTTCTTCCTCATAGAGTATAATGGCTTGGGTGTATTACTTCTCAGTAAAACTTAGATTGATTGTAATCTAGCCCAATTCTTATCACCTATTTTGATTTTTTTTTTCTTGCTGGTACTGACAAGCCCAGAAGGACCTACCTAAAATAGGCCTTTGAACAAAAACATTGTTATTTTTAATAAAGGTTAAGAATATTGATGACTCTATCTATAACACACTTTTAGATGAAATTCTATGGTAATCTTAAAATGCAGCAACCTTTTCTGTTACCTGTAAGACTGCTAATATTTAATATTCATCCAGATGCTAATGTTAAAACCTACCCCTTGAAAGTGCTGTCTTAAAAAAAAAAAATGTGCTGAAAAGTTAAATTCTGTCCTCGCAATTGGGTCGCAAGATTTTGAGTAGCTGTTAAGCACATAGTTTTGAATGGAAACCAGACCATTATAGGTAGGCAGAAAGCACTTCTGCTTAATCAAAACAGCCATAAGAGGAATGTCTGGGCATAACCCGCCCCCAACAACATCCGCAGACTCAGCCTGGACATGGGAATAATCCCATCAGGCACGTAAGAAAAGGATGCTGATGGCTCTTCTCATGCGGTCAGGGTTTATTTAAACTGCACAGAGGAAAAACAGATAATTCCAAAGTCAGTTTTCACAACTCCACTTACAACTATTTCAAGGGAAAGCTTATAAAGTCTGAAGCGCTGTGACAACCACTAACAGCCTGGGGAGTTGCAGCAGATGCAGAAGAGCAGCACGTGTATAATCCAACCATTAATAGATGGTATTGCATTACAGGGTTGGTTGCCAATAAAAATGCGTCAGGTATGCTGAGATCTCACAATACACTTGGCAATTTAACAAAAAAAAGTGGAATCCTAAGAATTTCATTTTATCTTAATAATAGCCAGCAGATGCTGTAATCGTTTCAGACCCACAGTGTTGATTAATAGTGCTCAACAGTTTCAAATGTTGAGAACTCAAAAGATAACAATTGGGTATTTTGATATAAGGATAACATGGAAGCATGTGTTTCCCTAAGAAGCACCACGGCCATAGAGACTGATGACATCACCTTTTCAAAGAGACTTCAGTCATTCCTGCCCTCCCTGTTCTGCCTCAGAGTAGCTCAGACCATCTGCAGCTGCCTTCTACCATAACACAAAGGAATGAACCCCACTGCCAGCAATGACCTGGGTAAAACTGCACATTTCTGAGTGCTGCATCTCAAACCCAGGAACCCTCCTGCATTAGCAGTTAATTGCGTGGGAATGAATATTGCAGGAAGCCTGGGGAATGGGAATTCTGCTGCCCAGCAGCAGGTCCCTTTCCACCATCACGGCTTTGGGATGCCGCAGAATTTGGGTTTGCAGCACCACACTGCTCAGCCCTGCGGTTAATCCACGTTTCCCTGGGAAGGGCTGGGCTGTGTGGGATGAGATGCCCAGCTCTAAGGGCAGGGTGGGCACAGGCAGCACGTGGAGCAGGAACGTGTCCCCTGACGGGCACTGCCCTCAGCTCAGAGCTGCTCTGACACGGGGGGACAGGGGCTGTGTGCTCTGCGGTGGCTCCAGCCCAGGCAGGGTGAGCCCAGCTCTGGCACAGGCACTGCTGGTCCAGTGCAGGCACACTGGAGTGCACTGAGTCCTGCCAGGCATCGATCCCCAAAATTCTGTCGATACATTTAGTGATTCTCAATTTGGTGACCAAATCAGTTTATAGTTCTCTTGGAAAATACCTTGTCATATGAATGAGTATTCGAGGCTTTCCTACTTCACTTTTTCACACGTTACTTGAGCATCAGAGCACACATCCCTCTATTCCCGTGTACAAGTCCACAGTGCCTCTGTAAACAGTGCTACATCTTGGGTCTGATGTCATGAACAAAAAGGATTCATCCTATGAGCAGGAGTGGTCAGGGTTTCACCACGCACTGCAATTCCCAGTCTCTCCATATTTACTTCCATTTCCAGCTGCACGCACGCCAGTGCCCCGGAGTGGCAGCAGCTCCATTTACATAACCAGGGCTGGGTACCCCGGGGGCCCGTGCTGGAGCTGAGCCCCCCAGTGCAGGCCAGGAGAGAGCTCCCACCTCACTGAGAGCACTGCTCCTCCACGGGGGAGGCTGGGGAGCCCACCACGGAACACGGGGCGGCGGTGCGACGGACAGAAAACCCTCCCCTGCTTCTGGGTGTGATGAATGGCTCTTCCCACTCGGATTTATCTCTTTAGACAGAGCCCCAGTTCAGACTATTAAGATGATCAACACGTATGAAGACAAGGTTCACATTAAAAAGAATCCTAGTTACAAAACAGAACGCATTCGAGTTTGCCATATATTATTTTCTGCTAGAGATTTAAATATCATGTGGCTTTAGCTTTCTTTCTGTTCACTGAATATCAAGGTCAATTAGGAATGATGTCTGGCCAGTACTCTCAGAGCAGATTAGACAGTTGCATCAAAAACTAGGACCATGTATAGGTCATCTGTTACTGTGACCTAGATTTCTGAGAATCTGTTCAATTTGTTTTATTGAAAATGTGGTCCTTTCTCAGTTCTGTTTCTCATAGCAAACCTTTCTGTAATAGCAGAAAATAGCTTTATTAGATACTTAGAGACATTGCTTACTACTTCTGCTAAGACACAAAGAAAATCAAATCCATGCAGCAGACCGGTGCCTGTCATCCATTTAATTTTAAAATAACTTAAGGTTCTGAAAGGCTTATGCCTTATAATCTAAAGCATTTGGTCCACATGCCAAATACTAAGCAATCTGAAATACATAATAGCTTAGCTCCAGCTTTGTTTGCCCTATTTAATTCATTTTTTTTGCCTTCAGTAACCAGTGTGTAGATGCAATATTTCTGCAATCTACTTTAGAAAAGAAAGAAGTACTGAAATATCTGAGTGAGGCTGTTTTGTTTGTACCTGTGTGAGCTTTGTGGTGCTCTGGGAGGAGAGTTGGTGTGGATTGTCCAGATCCAGACGTCTCTCCCAACCCCGCCTGTTTACTGAGGATCAGGATGGTGCTGTCTGAATCCTGACACTTACAGTACATCCACCTGTGCTTGCTGGGTTGTCATTCCGAAACCACATAAAAGCAGATTTCCATTTGGAACGTTTTAGCCGAATTTCCTCTCCTCTCACAGCTCCTAATTGTTCCGGTAGAAAGCAATTACTAGAACAGAGACCAAGCAAAACCCGCCGTTGGTGGTGTAAGTACTGGCGAGGGGAAACACAAGGTGGTGTATCTTAAAATATTAGAAACTGTTTTCTGAACACCAATGAGTTCAGCGTAAAAGAAAAACTGTAAAAATACTGAAGCGATTGCAGAACTCGCAATCTGAATTGGAGCATTACCAGTTGTCATCAGTGCCTGTGGCTTTATCCTGCTGGGGTACACAGCACATCTGGAACACCTGTGCCCTCATCACACCCCAGGACAAAAGGTCGGTCACACCGTCAAATGTCAGGGGCACCAAAAAAGAAAATATGCCAATATTTGTACAAATGACAACCTGCAGTACGTCCCTCCCTCATACATCGATCGTAGGAAACCAGTTCCCATTTTTTCCAAAATTCTAACGCCAGTTCTACCAACTCATCTGAATTTTATACTACTTTCATATTCAAACTTTTATGTGCATCTCGCAGCACACGGGGACCAATTTATTTTATAGGCAAGATAAAACCCTGCAATATTTGGTGACGTTATCCAAAGATCATTCTTCTAAATGAACATAAGTACATTTTCTCCTTTTTGTTTCACATGATGGCTGCATTTAAATAGGCTAAATGTATAATTCAGAGAAGAATGGCTGCGTCCTGCTCACCTGGGGGTCATATCCACATCCATCCAATATTTAAAAGCACACAAAAGCAAAGAAATTAAATATATAAGAGGCGGGGGAGGAAGTCTTCCGACAGAATATTTGCCTGGTAACCAGATAGAAGACCGCCTCTTTTTTTACCCCCAAATCACAGTTAGTTGTTCTGCAAGTCTTTGAAGACACTTCTATTTTAAATTTTAACACCTGAAGGAACAATTCAAGATGTGCTGCTCTGGCTGAGCCACACACAGTGGGAGGAAAGTCTCACAGAAACCCAGCTGAAGCTCTGAAGCCAACACCGCGCGATCGGCGCGCGTTCCGACCACGTGTAAACAAGGCTGAATGAATTCTCTGTGAGAATGGGAAAAAAGAGCAAGGAAACCCACCCGTGGTGGGGATGGGACCATGCTTAGGATGGGATATTTCCCTGTCAGCCAGGAGAACATCCATCCAGACCTTGTGGTGCCTGCTGGAGCTGACTGGGAGTGACCACGGCCAGAAGATGGGAGCCAGAGGTTCAGTGAGATCAGGGCACCTGTTCTCTGTGGCTGAGCTCACAAGGACCACACTCCTCATGAAAAGAATAACACGCTTCCAGCTAAGCCAGATGTTGGCAAGGGATAAGAAACCTCATAACTTTTGGGAGGAGGATGGGCAGAAAGCCACGCGAGGGTTCGTTTTCCTGCTCATTACAGTGTCATTGTAATGTCATTTTCTTTGCTTCAGTTATATACAGTTACTAGAAGTAAAATCTTCATTGCAGTGGGTGCATTGTGAAATACAAGATGGCAGGATAAAACTGACCCGGAGGTGCCACACTGCCAAAACTGAGCCAGAAAGTGAGATTTTACAGGTATTTCTTTTGAGAAAAACTTCAAATCTTGAAGTCTATCAGATGAGAATTGCTGGATTATAAAGATGAAAACCAGGAACTAATTATCTTCAAAGGGACAGTTATCAACGAATCAGGAGGAGACATTATGATTATGAAAAGCAAATCCTCCATTTGATCCCTCTCCATCCATACTGCTTCCCAAGCAGATAACCTAAGCTTTATCCATATGGAATTGCTACTATGCCAAACAGGGAATCAAATATAAAAGTCCCAATTAGCATATTTTTTTAAATCTGTATTTTTATGGTGTTGGGAATGATCAGTGTGTGAACAGGGACACATGGCAGCAGTTCTATGGGGGTCATGTCCCAAGTCACATGAAATCTCAACAAAACAGACCTCAGATTTCTCTCCCAATTACTTTCCAACTGTATTTTTCCCATGTTTGCCCATTACGAGTGCAGGCTCTGGGCATGTCTTTAGTATCTCACATGGGAAAACTAAAATGATTCCTGTGAAACACATCCAAGGGCAGACATTGTGCTGGGGTGAGCCCACCCAGTGCACTGCCCCACCAAAGCCAAGGAGACCTTAACTCCAGACCTGGGATTCTCTGATTATCTATCCAGAAACAATGAGAAGGGAACCTCAGCTGGACTCTGAGGACCCTTCCTGTCCTCTCTGCCCCTGGCATAGACCAGCAAGTCCAGCTCCTTCCAACTTCAGCACAACAAGGCAATTCTCTGCAACACAGGAACTAATTTCTGTGAAAACTGTCAGACTGATGACTCGATCAGCAATTTCTAAAAAGCTAGAAGGCGGAAAACAATCTCAGTAACCGAATCATCTGCAGTTAGGATCATCTCTCTCCTTCCCGAAACAGGCACAGGAACTGTGCATGAATTCACAGCTAATGGGAAATCTTTTGATCTTCACAGACACAAAGCTGCCAGCCAAGAAGAGCAGTCAGCACAGGGGGACCTTCTGAAGAAGCACTTATCCTGAATTCACCATCACAATAAATGTAACACATCCTGGGTCTGGAGCAGCGCAGTCCTCAGTGATGAAGACCTGTGAGCATGTTTAATACAGCAGAAAAGACAACGTTATTTATATCTCACAAAGCTGCTTACCCAGCGTTAGATGTGCCCGGGCATAGTGCAACTGCAGGAATCCATCAGGAGGACACCTGAGATTCCTCTCCATTAAAAGTGATGGATCTAACACAGCCAATCGTCTTCATGGCAACAAATGTTATCTTAAAAGACAGGGGATAAAAGTTCACAGGGAAGCTGTGCAAAATTCATGAAAAGAAAAAGGCATTCCTGGTGACTGAACGCACAGAAGTCTGTCTCCAGAAGTCTGTGTGTGTTGAAAAATGTCTGGAAGACAGGAGATGATTAGCAGGAAATATGCAAGCTTCTCCTCCTTGTATCCTTCTCCAGACATCCATTAGCCACTGGTTTGATTTTATTTAAGAGTCAGAACTGCTTTATTGATTGCAGCCAACAGCTGCAATTCAGTAGTGATCCCAAACATCCAAAGCAGTTTTATTTTCCCAACAAAAACAATTTCTGAAGTTCTGTGAAATGAGATGACGACACTGTTACTGAGACATGCTGGACTGAGGTCATTTTGTCCCAGTCCAGGTACAAACAGTTCATAAGTGGAGCTCCCTCCAAACCCATCCCTGCTTGTCTGCTCAGAACAACATCCCTTACACCAGCCTTGGGGTGCTGAAGAAGCTGCTGATCCCCTCCCCAGCCTGCCTGGTGACACTGTGCTCAGTCCTTGGGGAAATGGGTGTGGGGGCAGGCAGAGCTTGAGACACCACGTGCTGATCCCTTCACCTTGCACAGAACAACTCTGGAGACAGGACAGCGAGCTGGGCTCTAATCCAGGCCATCACTCCTGGCTAAGTAGGTCAGCAAGGAAACCCCTGCCCGTGGTTGTGTCTTCCAGCCTCCCCCACCGAGCAAATTTGACAACTGTTTCCTTTAAGAGGTCCCAGAAGATGGAGAGTTTGATTCTGAGAGCTTGTATGTTTGTTCTAGAAATGTAAACCAAGTTTTGCATAAAAGCATCTTGATAGCTCAGAAAGAGTTTGGTGAAGCACCTAAAAAATTACAGGGTATCTCATTACTCAATCTGGGATGCAAGATGGCAAGAATATTCAGAGTAGCTCATTCATAAATGCCCTATTTTAAAATATTTGGCAAAAAAAACCCCAAAAACCCAACAAACAAACAAAAACCCCCAACAAACACCAAAATAATTGTACTTTACTTTTCAGCTGAAATCACTTGCTGAGTCTTAGCCCAGCATTTTTGAAGCATGAGTGTCTAATACCATTTTCTTGCAAAATCACATCCCAATAGGTCAAAAAAGCTTTCCACTCTTTCATAATGCTCTTGAAACACAAGTTGGTACCTTGAGTCTCTGAAGAGTCACACCATTTTCCCCTGCCAAGGTTCTGTTTCCTCACCGTGAAGCCAGACCCATTCCCAAACCCAGGGCTGGGTTGCTGTGCTCTAACTGACTCAGTTGTTCAGGTAAAAATGTTAAGAGACAGGACAAAACTCCTGAACCTTCACTGGTTTACCTCAGAGAACCTTATTTTCCTGGTGACAGGCTTTCTGATTATTTAATTGCTCTCCACTCAAACGTTGGGAAACTGGCTCAGCTCAGTGATGTCTTCAGGGCAGCCTGTGCCAGAACTGGCTAAAGCATCCTTTCAGCAGTTTCAGGAGAACTAAATGCAGATGCACCAGCCTGTGCTGCTGTTCAATATTCCATTGTTTGCACAGTAGTAGGAGTGAGATTGTGCACACACATGCAGTTAATTATCTCCGTGGCAAGTTCTGCTTCATGGGCCGAGCCCTTTATCCTCACACGTGGTCTCTGTTCCCTGCTCCCAAACATGGAACTGTGCATTCAGCTCTACCAAAGCATTCACTTACACTTGATTTACCTAGAGATCCAAATCTGTGTCACTCTTCTGTCCAAAAACCCCAAACCTGCTAATATGGGACACTACATTTCTCCCGGGCCAGAAACCACGATGCTTTAGGATTCAGCCAAGTCACTCTAAGGCTGCGCCAACTGGATCAAGTTCCCACTTGGAACTGCATTTAGACCTCCCCATTTGTCATTTGTTAATCCTTTTAACATTTGCCACAGCAAATTTGTATCATACCAGTTTAAATTGTCATTCGGTATTAAGTCAAACACCTTACAAAAGTCTGGGGTATGTTGCATCCACAAGCAAGCTTGTCAACTTAGAATGAGATCAAAAGAACTTGCTAAGTCCTCCCTAAATTGCTGGAAACTGGTACTAACAGCATTTCTCCCAAGTCCCAGAAGAGCTCAGCATCTGTTTTCTCTAGGATCATCATCACAGCTCTAGGTCCTAAAAGGGAAAATGGAACAGACTGGTAACTCTGTCCCCCAATTTTATGGAGCCCCTGGACTTGTCCAGTAGTAGTCCCAAGGAATTTTTGTTCAGTTAAAAATAATCTCCAGGGCTCACTGGAGAAGACTGCTGAATCTGAATTGTTTGGCCATGGCTTTGCCAGTTAAACACCCAAATCTCAATGTAACAGCAGTAACTAAAATTACCACGAGCAATTCCACGCTTTTGTCTCCCCAAGGTGTATTTGCATGCTTACCATGCTGAAGTCGTTTACCTTGACAAAGAAAACACATTTTTATAGTACAATTAAAGCTTGTTCCAGGACAAAGCAAACGTGCTTGCACATGGCATTTCTGTGGATGCTCCAGGCAGGCAGAAAGACACTGTCATGTGCTGAGGACAATCCTGGCCTCAGTTTCCTTCACTGGGGACACACACCTCCCTCATGAGAGTCACAGCTACAGCACACGGGGTGGGACGAAAAGGAAGCTGATTTACTACCAGATGCATATGTAAAATTTATTTAGTTATACTTTAGGGCAGTGCTGTTGGGATTCCTGGCCTGCTAAATAAAAGCCTTATTGTGAGGAGTTGGTAGAATGACTGGATTAGGGTGTAAGAATTGTTCAGGCACCATAAATACAAAGAGCACAAGAAACATCCACCAAATGAGCTCGATCTTGAGCAGCTACCTCTTACAAACAGGTTAACCACTGTGTTTCAGGGTTTGTATGCAAATTCTCTTTGAACAGAAACCCATTCTCTCCACTGTAATTTGAAAGAAAACCCTGTGTGCCCTGAATGTTCAGTACTTTCACTCACAGAAAAGGTCTTGTTCAGCAGTCACTGCCTCCTGAGTGGTGGCCTTACAGGGATCCCAGTTTACAAGGTGTTCCGTGCAGAGAACAGAGCTGGGCTTTCAGCAACCCCTGTCAGCATCTGGGGAGGGTCCACTTAATGCTTTTTTCACAACAAAAAAATAATAATTAAGGAAAAACAATAGAGGTGGCAGCTGTCAGCTCTAGTTTCAGTGCTTCCTAGATGAGAGAAGTCTGAGAGAAAGGAAGGTATGTTGAAAGTTCAGTGCAGACCAGAACTTTTGGAATGTGCCTTGCATACATTGCCCACTTACAGTTTCCAGAGAGCTATTTTATCATTTCGGAGTCTGTCCAAAAAATCTGATGGAGAGCTTTGAACTTTGCAAAGGGGAAGGAGTTTGCAGCCAGGATGTAGAAATAACATGTACAGTTTAACTTGCAGAAGAAATTCAGGCTCTGGAATTATGAAACAAGAAGATGAAGGATCCTACCTCGAAGGTCTTTGGAGGGATAAAGGAGGAAGAAGTAGTGAATTGAGAAAAAAGCCTCTCTCACAATGTCATTTAAATATAAACACGCTGTTTTGGTTTGTTAAAACCAAAATTTCATGCTTGACTTGAACTGAGTTTCCTTGATTTATGTTACACCTACCACACGTAGTCACCCTTCACACTGGGACACTCCTGAGGCTTAACACTCCAGGCTGAGCACTGCTTGTGATTAATTCAAATTGTCTTTGTTCTTTCCACCAGCTCCTACTCCAAATGATGGCAAGAAAAAGGTGAGACTAATTTTTGGAAAATTCTTTTGATTTTCAGTATCAGCTGATGTTTAATGATACCATTAAAATCAATCAGTTTAAGTGCAGGCTACAAACTGTATTTCTGGAGCAAGATTGCTTTAAGTACTTTATTAGACAATACACTTACTGTTAAATTACATGTATCAGCTCAGGATATTCAGAGAAACTGCTAGATCCCTACAACAAGAGAAAATACTCCAAATTTAAAGCAAGTTTCCAGAATTTAAGCAGTAAATCATCCCCACTGACTCTGTAGGCTCCACTGCACTCACAGGGAAGTTACTTCAGATACAGCAGCAGATTTACTTTTTAACAAACACTGCAAATAAGTCATCTCTCTGGAACCATGCAAGCCAGGTGGAAAAGGTGAATATAATTAGATGTGATGTAGAGATTTAAAGAGATAACCCCCCCCTTTTCCTCTTTCTAGGGGAAAGAAAAGCAGGGGCAGGAGCTGTGGAAATACAGACATTATGTAGATCCCCTTCTCTCACTTCTGTTGGTTTAGCACTATGGATGAGCCCCCACCCCCAGTTTTTTTCCAAGTGAACTTCATAAAGAAATCTGCATCATCATAAATATCCTTAGTGCTGCTATTGAGAACATGCATATCCACAAGAGGAAAGGCTTTCTCCACAACTGCAACTCCGATATATTCAAAGCTGGTTTAAGAAATACTAAGTCAACTCAGCATCCATAACCAGAGTGTTACACTTCTGCAATTCATTAGTCCTCGAGGTTCCATTCCGTAATTAAAATACTTTGCAGTTTAAGGCTTTACAATAAAGAATGTGCAGTCCTCAGCAGTGTTTCCACTGCCAGTCTATGGAAAACATATGCATGGAAAATCTGTACAGTGCATGTATACAGCCATCTTTGGATAGCTTCAGTGAACATTCAACGCTGTCGGTGAGTTTGAGAACTAGAAAAAACCATCGACCGTTGACTGTACCTTGAGGTTTATCACAAACCCTCTGTTAAAATGGAAAGCCTGAACCTTCAGAGATTTCAACATGTGGTTGCCATTAGCAGGTCATGATTTACAGATTATATTAAGAGCTGCAGAGGTTGAGTTTTTCCAGTTCTACTTTCTCCAAAAGTGAATTGGTGTATAAGAAATGCTTGTTTTCTCTTAAAAAAAAAAAAAAAAGAATTAAAGGTTTATACTAGCACAGAATTTCTGCAGAACAGAGTATAAGAGATCAATGGAATGTTTTGTGGGGGCAGCACAAAAGCAGGAACGTATCCACGCCATATGGGACTCTTGGAAACAAATCTGAGCATGGTATACATTCAAAATAGCAGAATACAGGCCAGATCAGGAGGGAAACCTTTCCATTTGGGCTGGCAACTGGAGCTTTGCTGGAAAAAGCTTTGGAATGTCCGTTCATTTGCTCCCAGGAACCTGCACTGGATCTCAGCAGCTGCTCTGCAGGAAGGCCGGGCGAGGAGCGGCTCCCTCCCGGCCAGGTCCAGCTGCTCCCGCGGCTCAGGCTGTCGCCCTGCAGCCAGGCAGGCAAGGAAACATCCTTCCTTTCAAAGGCACAGAAAGCCAAGGGCTGGGGCACCTCAGTGGGACCTGTGTGGAAGCTTTTCCAGCCCAGCTGGGTGAGCAGAACTGCAGGCTCTGGCAGCGGGTGCCTTCACAAGGGTGCAGGCGCTTGTTCTGCCCGAACAGAGACTTACAGAATCCATTAAATAAGAAAAGACCCCAAGCACGTGACAAGGAATTTTGTCTTGGGCTGCTCTAGAGTGACAGCACCATCACCGTGGCGTGGCATCTTCAGCATCTAATGGCTGCAATCAACATTCATTGCTGTCGGTGGGTTTTCATTTCTATCAACTCACTGATCAATGAATGCAAACTGCGGACCAGCCAGCCAAGGACCACCCACTCACGTGCCCAGGGTGGCCTCTCTGGCAAGAAAAAGGACACTTTTGCCAAGGAAATGCTGTATCCAAGTTCTGCCTCCCAAAACTGTAAGGTGGGTCTATGGCTGTGCCATTGTCCCACCAAAGAAGTTCAGGACACGTCATCCAGCTCCTTCATGAGCAAATCTGAGTGCTAATTAAGAAATGCACAGGGATTTTTAAAAGAGCAGAACAGTTGAGGAACTAGTTCAGTTTTAATAAAAGTGGCACCCAATTGGTAAATCTGTCAGTAAAGCATAAACCTACAGCTTTACCAGGTTATAGGAAATTAAACTTCCTCCTGAGCGAGCTGTAGAACAGCACTGGTCCTACAAAGTGACCAGTGAGAGATGAAAAGGGACTGAACTGTGGGGCTTCGGATTGACAGGGATGAGAAAGAGAGGAAGCAAAGCAGAAAACAGTGATTTAAGGTTCTGCTGCAGAGAACATTCTTCAGGGCTGTGGTGGGCAGGGCCAGCTTCAATTATACTGGAAAGGTGAGCTGGAGCTGACAGCCTGGGGCAGGCAGGGACCTTCCTGCTCTGCGGCTGTGCAGGGAGGAGCAGACACATCTCTGCATGACAGACACAACTGACACTGCCCTGAGACAGAAGAGCAGCCTCTGGAGCTGCCCTCCAGGTATTTCTACATGACTGGCGTGGCATACCTGTTCCCAGAAATGGCCCTGTCTCTGCACAGGGCGATGCAGTAAAGGAAGGAGGCTCCTGTGGTGGCCCCCACGCCACTCAGACCAGGGATGGTGGTCTCACTCTGTTCAGCAGTGGTGTCAGTCAATTCTCTGGGCAGTAAAGGGTCCAAGTACTTCTCTTACGCCTTGTTTGCTCCTCCAGTTGCTCAGAGGATTATCCTGAAGGAGCCTGTTGAGACATGCTGTGCTGCTATCCCACAGGAACCGTGTCCCTCAGCTCACTGTGCAGCTCAAGTCAGAACAACTCACCAAGGACTTCTGAACTCCATTAGGTGAATATTCAAAATGTGCTTGCCCTGTTAAAAGACTTAAACTTGTTCAATTTTACACAGGAACAGCTCCACCAAGTTCAACAGCTACACACTAAAGAGACTGAACTTTGCAGAAGTGGAATTTTAGGAAAAATCTCCCCTCTCCCTGAGTCTGATAGCAAAGAGCCCTATTCAGTCACCCACAGCGAGCACTTCCACTGACAGCCTGGGTAAGTGTGGTGGTTTGGTTCAGGGAATTTACCACAGCAGTGTAACAGTGAACAGCCCAAAAGCATGCCTGCCAAATTGTTTTAACATCATGAAAACAAGTCAAATGACTCATTTTTGATGCAGTTTGACATTCTGCCTTTGAAATCTCAAATTTTTCAGCATGCTTGGAGGACTCATTCGGAAGTGAGAGTGCACAATTTGGATTTTTTCCAGAGACATCTTACATGATGTACAAGAAGGCACTTCTGTGTTATTTTAAAGACATTTCAGCCAACTGGTTTTCCTCATGTATACCTGCATGAAAGTAGAATATACAGAAGTCCTAACAGAGGTGTTCACCTTTACAGCAAGGACATGTGAAAATAATTCACTGCAATTACTTTGAGTAAGACATTTCAGACAACCAGGGGAAATCACAGTGAAGAGGCCATTACCTCAGTTTGCCAATGCACAAAGGCTTGAGCAGACATTCCATACCTCTCAAATTCTCTGGGTGCACAAATAAGGGTTAAAATTTGGGTTCCTATTTGGCTGTAAAAAATCCTCCAGATTTTTTAAAATTTAATTTTGGTAAGGAGACAGCAAGGGAAAAAAAAAAACAAACCTAAGGAAAGACAGGTTAGCAGGCATGTTCAGAATGTTTTTAAATCCATGCTTGGGAAGCTTTAGATGTTTGTGTCAGCAACTGTTTGCTGCCTACCAGAGCCACCACCCTGCAGCTCCACCTGCCCTGGGGCACATCATGGTGACACTGAGCACCAACAGGTTCAGTGCTGCCACTGCAGCCGTGGGACAGCTGGGGCTGGAGAGGTTTGGGAGCTGCCCAGCAGGAATTGCCAGGGCTCATCCAGCCACACCAGAGGCCAGCACTGAGGGCTGGGTCATCGTTGTGACTGACCAGAGTGGCCACCAGCACTGACCGGGTGATTGAGAGACAGCAAGACATCAAAAGAACTCGAGGAGCTCGGTTTATTTCATTTATCAAAAGTTTATATAAATATCTCCACAGGGAACACACAAGCATTTTTCAGTTTAGCAAAAGATAACAGACATGAAAGCTGCAGCTAGACAAATGCACGCTGGCAATAACATACAGTTATTTAAGGAGGAAAGAGGGTCAGACAGCTCATGTTGGACAGCCCTGCCCTTTTTTTGCAGATACATTCTGCTGGGAGAATACTATGGAAAATTTAGTTATGTTTTAATACCTGCCAATGCACAAGAGTAAATACGAGCTATTTCAGGCCACAAAGGTTCAACAGAATATTAGCCAATATCTTATCATGAGCTATACATGTCTCTAGATGACAAATTACATATGCATGTGAAATTATCTGTTTCCATATAAAAGTGATAAACTGCATGAAAACCCAGCTAGATACCCACAGAGATGTGTTTCATTAATCAACAGGCAAATCCTGCACACATGTTCACAACTGGGAGCCTACCAGGCATGCTTTCAGAGGGCTGTTCTCATTGTAAAAGAAGGAACCAGATTTTCATTCCCATCATACAGGAACCACGGGTCTCCAGTAAAAGTAAGTGCAAGTCCACTAGCACAAAGGCTTGTGGAAAGGACAATGTCCTGGCTCTGGGAGGCTTTTAGCAGTTGTGAACGTCTGAGCATTACTTTTGAAATGAGCTGTCAGTTAAAAGTCTGCCACATTTGAAAAATGCACAGAGTTCCCAACCAATGAGATGAAAAGTTGCTCTGAATGAGGGGTTCTCAGCCCTGGTAAGGACACGGTTTCCCAGTCCCAGCAGTCTGACAAGGGCCTGTTGCCATCTAGTGGATTCCCATCGACTGCTCCCTCCTCACAGCAAATGCCACTAGATGGAGTGTTAAGAAGGCATTTGGAATTCCTACTTTTTTAGGTGTCCAGCAGCTCAGGTTTTCAAAGTCTCAGAAAGTTACAGGCCCAGAATTACCCTGAAATTGAGGAGGATTTCACCAACTGCTCTCAGTTTCATGAGAAATTCCAGGCTATAGATTTTCAAGAGTAATAATGAAAGACTACAGAAAAAATACTCCAATGTGGACATAATCTAAGTCACCTCAGGGGTTTCTGTCACTCATACAGGCATCTCTTTCACTGAGATATCTCTGGTGGCAATAGATCTTACACAACCTGCGTTCTGCTGGTGTCAATAGTGATGTACAGACCTGGTCTGTGCTACTTCTGTGAGAAATACCTCATCAGCTCTTAGCTGTGGGAATCCCCACTTCCACGAATAAGCATCAGCTGTAAAAGTTCTCCACGTCTCTACCATGGAGTATCAATTCACATCTCTGGATTATCTCAAAATGAGAAATTCTACCTCGTCACACATGGCAAGAAAAGAGGTACTTACTGCCCATGGAGTTCATAGGGAGGACAGGAGAGGAGGAACTCATCTGCTCCACATCTGCAGCTAATGGGAAAGTGAAAATGAGAAAGATGTGATGTGCACGTTACTGAGAAGGTTTTATTTTGAAAACTTTCATTTACACCGAAATTGAAAACACATGTCTTCAATCACCTGAGGAGGCTGCTTAGAGAAGCAGGTAATTTTAACATTTTAACAAGCATCAGCTTCCCCCTCTCAAGGTATTTCTACCATACATACACATTATCTGCAGATCTACTTTTCTCAGCAGTCATATTAGCAATCTGTAACTTGTGATGGTTAGAGAGTATCAATTCAGAGCAACTTCCAGCACAAAGAAAGTCTAAATTACATCAGGTTTAACCTGTATGCAGAGCATTACTGTGGAATGAAAGGATATGATGATCTCCCATCTGTGTCCAGTGAACCTTCAAAAGATTCCAGATCAGAAGAGAGATCCTCTTCCAAAGGCTGGCAAGCTGCTGGAATTTGATCTGGAGCAGCATCAGAAACAAGTGTCTTTAAGCACAAGACACTCCAAAGGTTTATTTCCTAACAGCTGAAAGAAGAAACAGAACTTCCTGCCTATGTCTGCCAGTGAAAACCCTCAAAGTCAGAATGTGATCAAAAACAAATGCCAGATTGCCCTCTGTGTTTTGGAGAGGATCCACCTTTCCAGGACCCAAACCAGGAGAAAACCATCTTGCTCTAACAGGGGCAGTTTTAACCCAAGATGGGCTTGATCTCTCTCAAAGGACCACAGCCCCTCTGAGCACATCACCACCAACACCCAAATGGAGCAGCTCAGTCTCCATCTCCATGATTTGGATGCTGGTAGGTCCCACATAATTACATATTCTGTAACTCTTGTTTAGCTCTAAGACCCAGTAAGTGCACACTACAAGTTTACATTCCTAACCACAGAACAGCCCCAGAAGCACAGCTCCAGCCCACAGCCAGGCTTTGCTGCCAGCCCAAATCCTGCCTTTCACATTCCTGCAATTCCCATTTCTCGGGCAGCAGGCAGTTCCCTGAGGACCACTGTTTACACTGAAAGTGCAAAGTTCTGCTCTAATTAGGCAAACCACAAACAAAAGTAAACACTTCAGCAGACCATTTTCACAGAACGTGAGAGCAGACACTGCAGCACACTGACCAAATCCTCCTGCCATACTTCCATACCACTCTGACCTCCTCAGTGTAGCTACTCAAAGCAGCAGCTTTAGTTCATCATGTTAAACACCAGCCATAGCTGAGAACAGCAACAAACACAATTACAGATTTATTCACCAGTGCCCTGGCTTGTTCCTGTCCTATCCCCCACTGAATTACCAAGGCATTTACTGCCCAGAACATCTACACGTTAATTTATCCTCTTGCACCAGTGCTCAGAAAGCTGCATGTGACATGCTGACTGCAGACCTCCCAACAGGCTCTGGATTACACTGCACAGGTCTCTGATGAGCCCAGACAAGGAAAATTATTTTGCACCTTCCTATTTTCCACCTTAATACTATAGTCTCCCTAATTTAGGAACTAGCAAGCCATATACTATACATGTTTTGTAAATTAAAAAAAAAAAAAAAAAAAAAAAATTCTTCATATGTAGCACAGCCACTCCAGGTTCCTAGAAAGAGTTTTGTACTTTTGCCTACTGAAAGCTGCACATGCTTTCACATACATCCAGATTAAGCCAAAAAAATAAGTGCAGGTTAAAGTTACTGTGACTGTTTTGAGGGTGGTGCAGAGCCAGGCCAGAGCACAACTCAGCTTTCAGGAGGGCTGAGGGCTGAGCAGATGGTCACTCCAGGGTTACCTGCTGCTGTGGCACACAGAGGTCACTGCCCAGATGGCACAGGGCAGGCACTTGAGAGGCTGCTGGGACAGCAACAGCCACTTAGGGCAGTAAGCTACACCTGCCAACATCTGGAATAGTTTATCAGGTATCATTCAGAGAGCAGCTCAATAATGCATGTGCCTTCTGAGGAGAGGTTATGGGTGGGAAGTGTTCAGAGAGAGGCAGTGCAAATTCTCTTTAGCCCTGACATTTTAGATGGTTTATTGTAATGGCACGTTACAGGCTGCAAATAACCAAGTGTAACTGTTTCCCAGCCATACTTGGAAACTGCAGTTCACCTTTGAAATTGTGTGCTTTAATGACTCTTTGGAATATGTGTTCAGCAGTGCAGACAGCATGCTCACCACCACCCAGCTGCTCAAATCCGAGCTCAGAATCCCCCCAGTGTCCTGCCTGGTGCTGCTGAGAGCCCAGCAATCCTGAGCAGGAACATGGCACAGCTGGGGCATCCAAGGGCAGCAATACATCAGCATTTCTGGTCTTCTGCACTACTGGCAGCTGGTGTTTAAGACATATTAATCTCAAAATCACACTTGGATTTTTTTTCTATGTACGTAAAAGCATAACTGCTTATTGTACACCTGGCCTGGAATAGATGGATTTAAAAATTTCTCTCAATATTAAAAAATTTCAAACAGTAGTTTATGAAACATGGCAATGCTGGTTTGCTCTCTTATCCATAATCCTCCACCCTTCCCTCCAGTCTTTTTTATCTTCATAATTATATGTAATCCATTAAATTCCTAAAAACAATTTACCTAAGAAAGAGGAGATAGGGACTAACAACCAGACTAAGATTTTGGAGTGTGGTTTGCTCTGAAAGATGAAAAGGACAGAAGTCTGCTCAGCTATGAAGAGCAGCTGCTGCCAATACAAGTATTTACCTCCTGACCTCTGCTCTGCCCACGCAGTGAACAGTGCCAATTGTTTTCCTGTATTATGTACTGTTTACAAGCCCTGAGTGGCATGAAAGGAATTAATAATTCAGCTCATGGAGCTGATGCCCTTTCTTGGGGTACCCCTATTTGCTGAGCAGGAAATCAGCAAAAAGCTCCCTTGAAGCCACAGGGTTTCTTTAGGAGTTTTTCACTTTACAGCCTAATTTGCCACCATAACATAAATCAATTATTTCTCCTGTTTTAAGCAACAATGCTTATTCTCAACCCCTTGATTTCTGACCTCCCCTGTATCAAGCCAGGCCTTGTTCTTTGACTTTTACAATGGTCTGGTCAGCACACCAGCAAGGCCAGCATGGAGAGCTTTGCATGGTCAGGAACATTTGGGAAGACCAGCAAAAAGAGATTATGCTATTTTGAATTCCTCTTGACCTTTGCCTGCCCTTGTCCCCGTTGGTGCTAATTAAAGGGGAATATGGGCTACTCCTAGAAATGAACTTAGCCTGAACCTGTGACACAGCATTGGACTTTGAGGATGAGTTGTGGCACCCCCTCCCCACCAGAGGTGACTCTGCCATGTCCCACAGAACAAGATGTAGTAGATCTTGGTGAAGATCACCAAGGGGTTCTGGCAACCTGTCCCAAGCCCAGCCTGGCTCAGTTGTGAGGCTGTCCCCAAGCCCAGGTCCTCTCTGCTGCGCTGCTCCCCATTCCATGGGGTTATCCAGGTGCAGGACTTGATGTTTGTGGCTGCTTAACTTGGAAGTTTCAATCAACCTTTTCCTTCAGGTTGTTGAGGTCCTTCTGAACAGCAGGTGTGCCCACCTGGTGTCATCTGCAAGTCTGAGGAGTTTGTCCATCCCACCATCCAGATGGTTGATGAAACTGCCCCACCAGTGAGTCCCAAGGACAATCACAGCATAATGTTAGTGCCTGAACTAGACTACCATCCTCTGAAGAAAACAGCCCAGGGTTTCACCCCAACTGCCTGCAAGGATGGCAGGGGAGGCTGCATCAGAAGCCTTGCATAATGCTAAGGTTAATGACAAATTCCTCTCTCCTCATCCATGGACCCAATCATTTCATCACAGAAGGAATGAGGTTGGTCAGGCACGATCTCTCAGTAAACCCACAGTGAGTGTTCCCAATTACCTTCCTGTCCTTCAAGTGCCTGGAAATGCCTTCTGGGAGGATTTGCTCCACACCCACCCCACTGAGGGACTGAGACAAGGCTGACCAGCCTGCAGCTCCCCAGAGCAGCTACTGCTCAGCAGAGCAGAGTTAAAGGTGATTCATTATCCCTTATCAGCTGAATTTTACTATACAGAGACATTCCTCCCCTTTCCCCTACATTGGGTAGAGCTTGTCTCACCTCAGCACTGAAAACACACACTGTTTGCAGAGAGGAGTGGGAAATAAGGTCATCTCGTGATAAGTATTTTTACTTATTTTCATTTACATGGAGAATCCCAGTTCCTGCTCACCAACAGAACTGAAAGGAAACCTACACAGAGCTGAATCTTCCGTGTACCTGCACTGTATTCCTCAATACACTCTCTGCAGACATTGTTATTTAAAATGCCTGTTTACATTCCAGTAAAATTCTGTCAGCATGGTATCTGATTTATTGATGCCATCAAAAGTCACAGGATTCCTGACATGCCTCCTGAGGCACAAAAATCAAAGCAGAAAGGAGATGCATGTTGCTGTGGGATCAGCATTACCACATCCCATATTTTCCAGGGTTTGCAGAAGCCCTCTGTGATTTCTGGGACGGAGCACAGTGCACTTTTGGAAAGCTGGTGCTTCCCTGAGAGGTTCAGCAGGATCTGCTCCTAAAAAACGGGGTGGTGTGGAGGAAATGCCCTGAGAGGCAGCTCGTGGTAACAGCAAGGCTCAGGGCAGCTCTCAGCCAGCTCATTCCTCTAAAAGGGACTCATACACATTTGGCATCTTATTTTAGACTTTTACCAAAAGGCAAAACACAGTCAAGCACCAACGCTTTTTAGAAAAATGATGATGAAGAAAAAAAGCCTGTCCTAAAAGAAGGTGATCCTGTCTGTGTTTCACATGCAGTGCCTCTCAGCACACAGCACCCCAGCCCTCAAGCACACTCTCTTTGTCCCTGGCCATCAGATTTTTTTTGCATCTTCTCTACCTGGAGGACATTTTGGTTTATTAGGATATTGCCTACCAGGCAGCCCAGCCTACTCCAATATTGAAAGATCAATTGCATAATCAGTCTGTAAATCCAGGGAAATTCTTTATTGACTTTCTGATAAAGTGTTGGCCAACACAAGGCATATCACTTCAGCAAAATCCATCTAGAGTGCACTAAAATCACCTACATTAAAGAAACCAGGATCGACTGATACTATACAAGAGATGCTCTTTTTTAAGAGTCAACACCAACACAGATTAATACTGATCTCCTAATAAATAACAGCAGGTTTATGAAATACAGAATATGGCAGAAATCATGTTGCAGATTAGCCAGTGCTCCCAGAGGACCCCAAGGAGTGCTCCAGGTTAAAACCAGGTTAAACCCCCTGTAAGTGGACACGTGTCAGTGTGGGAACAGACACAGGTGTGGCTCTCTCCTCTTTGTGAGGTCTCCACTGGCCACCTGAAGTAGCTCGGGCAATAACTGACCAGCCTTTGAGGTTTCATTCAGCTTTTCCATGACTGAGCTGAGCATCTTGCTCCTGAAATTCCGTGGTGAGAGCCCCATGAGCACTCCTCTCTCAGCCCACCAACACCAGCATCCCAGGTTTTGTTGGAGTGAAAGGCTCCCACTGAGCATTTGGCCTCCCAGGGACAGGGATTACAGAGGGGCAGGAATCAAGGGAAATTTGATTCCTTCTCCCCACCTACCTCTCTGCCTACTGTCTTCATGTTTGCAAACCGTATTAGCCCCTGCTGCTTGCAATTCCAGAAACACTTCCCTTGCTCTTTAGGGCTCATTCCAGCCACATCTGCCTATTGCTATAATCTCATTTTGCAGGACGCCACGTCTCTTAGTAGCTTTTAATTGTGGTAACACATCTAAGATCTTAAAAAGCACATCAGAAACTGTCTTGACAGACAGAAAAACGCTGTAAAAAATAGAAACATCATCCCTGACATTTGGATATTTGTGGATATTTGTCGCCACTTGTACTAGAAAATTACCTTAAATGCAGAAAAATATCTACATTTTTAAAGAGAAGGCTCCTAACCTTTTCAATGAGAAACTAATTTTGGATTGAATTTAGTATACACTGCTGCTCTGAAGAACAATCTGAATCTTACTTGACTTTTAATCTACCTTAAATAATACAGCAGTTCCTGATTTGCCAATTTCCATGAAAAGACAGTGCACAATTTTGCCTATTTTAAAATCTACGTTGGAAGACATACGATCACAAGTTTTACAATTTAAAAGTAATCGTTTCATACACTGCTGCAGGAAATCTACCCTTTTGAAGCTGCTGAGCACTGGTGCTCCACAGATGGTGGTGTTCTGTTTGGGCAGTGGTGGCAGGACCACGGCCACGCCTGAAACATCTCCCTCTCCTCAGGAAAAATCACCCCAGAGGGATGGATTGCTGGGCTAAAGGAGAGGAGAAAGGCTGGGCCACTGCCATTTATTTGGCCATGATTATGGCATTTCTTATGTAGCAACTACTGCAGGGGTTTTCCTAGGAAAAAAAACCCCAAACCTGTAAAGAGGTCTCTTGTTCCAATTTATAGCATCTTACTAGAATATTCTGTAGTATTTCTTATTTGGATTTGAAATTATTATTTGAACTCCTACTTGAATTCGAATAATCCCTATCCTACAGATGTTGACAACTACAGCTCACTCACTATTGGGCAATCATACATCCTTCTTTTAGCATAACCCAAAGATAAAAAAAGATCAAGCACCCAGAGGTGCATTTCTTCCCCAGTACCAGTTTGCAATAGAAGCCATTTCAAACTTATGTTGTTTCATACAAAAAAGAGCAAAATTTTTAAATTCTGATCCTCTAGAGAAAAATATGCTGCTGCTGGACCTGCCACTTCAGAACATGGAGGTTTGGGATCAGGAAACAAACCCTTCACCTGCCAGCTACAGAAAAGAGGTAAATTAAAAAAAAATAAAATCTAAGAACAAAATAACAGAGCATTGCTGAAAACAAAACCTCGAGTGCAGGCTGGTGTAAGTTAGCAGTTGTGAGTGAGGAGCAGCACAGCCCCTTCCTCCTGTCCCCATGAAGGGACATTGCTGCCAGGGCTGAGCCCCATTTCCCACATCGTGTGATTGATTACACTCTCCCCCTTAGAAGACTTGATTGGTTTCCTGGTGCCAGGAAAATGATTGATGAATATTTCAGGCCATGGGCCTCTCTTCCTGCTGGGTGTCCTTTTCACAGGTCCCCAATGGGCCTGGGGATTTTTTTTCAAGACTAGGAAATGTCATTTTTATGGATATCCTGTGATAGGGACAGTTCACTGCGCAGAGGCTTTATGTAAATCCAAGTGAAATACTAAAGGTCAGCTCGAGTGTTAAGGTGAGGGACCCCACTGGTGGTGCCAGGTAAGCAGGAAAACAGAACTGGGCAAAGAAAAGCTTCACAAAGCAAAGCAGGAGGCACCCAGAGCTTGGTACAGCAGCAAACTGGGACTCAACACTGGCACCTTTCCTCAGCTCCCTTCAATTTGTACACCATCAGTACAATAAATCTGCAGGTAAGGATAACCCCTGCCTGTGACCCACAGCAAGGGCATTTCCTTAGCACTGCTGATAAAACAGGCAGAGGATAGAGAGTCTCCTGGCAAAAGCATTCAGAAGACATCTGAAACAACATACTTAGGAATAATTCCTTGTAAGTATTGCCAAACAACATAAAGCTACAGCTGGGAGACCGAATGTAGAGATTCTTGGAGGACAAGCTGGTGTTTGGCAGAACTTTCAGAGACTCAGAGTTCTTTTACAAATTTTTACTACAACCACGACAGCCATCATTTAATCGCTTGGCTTCAGGATCTGAGGCTCCACAGCAATTCCTGCAGGTAAAGCCTGGCCTTCTCAGCAGCCAATAATCAGAATAAACCCTAGCACTGACAGGAGCCCCGTGCTCCTTCACAGCAGCTCTGTGAGCAGTGCAGGGAGCCCAGCACAGGGAACACCTTCAGTACCACCACTGCAACCCACAGTTCCTGCAGCAGGAGCTGGGGAGGCTTTATCCAACAAGAAAATTTGGGGATTTAATCCGAGGGACATCACAGTCCCACATTATGTTCCCATAAAAACTGTCAAGGACATCACAGCAGTTTGCAGTCAGCCTGGCATTAGAGCTGTGATAAATATTTACTGGTTTGGGTTTGGGTTTTTTTTCTTTAATAAAGAGAAAAAATGGCTTAAAAAGATAAATCTTTCACACTGACCAGCCATTTCTCTAAGTTTAAATTTCACACCTTTGCAAGCCCAGAGCTGGGATGATTAGGCAATGGAAGTTAGACATGGAACTTGTGCTCTCTGAAGGACACGGGGTCCACCCTGGGTAAATGAAACCTCCTTATCAAAGTGCTGGGGGAGAACTCAGATACTCCAGGCATATACTGCTTTCAAGATAAGTTATTGGCAATCATTTACCAATAAAGAACTTCACTGCAGCCAGCCTCTCCGCGGAGGATTTTCTCTTTCTAACAAAACCTGTACAGAGTCATTTTTATCAGCACATAAAATCTGGAAGTCTTCTAATTATGTAATTAGAACTGTAATAATTAAAACCAAAGCTCAAGCTCGAAGGGTCCCCATGTCCCCCAACTTCCCTTTCTCAATTAACTCTGCACAGTGATAACCACTTTGGCTTAAAGGCTAAAAAAAGGACAGGATCAAAAGGCTGGTTTAATACAGCTGGAGGGAAAGAATGCATTTCAGCTCCCCAGCAGCCATCTGATGAAACCCTGGGCCAATTCCCTATGTAAATGACTTAATTAGAATTACCAGATTACACTGCTGAAGGCTTTATTTAAATAGGCAGTTTATCAACAGGATAAACTGTGCTCCCATTCTCACAGAATGCTGGTGTAAATGCATCTGTTCAAAGCTCTACCACGTAGGAGTTGAACAGTAATTCAATAAACCACTGGCATATTTTCCCCATCAAAAAAAGAAATGCCACAAAGGACTTGCCAGAGGCAAGACAGAAAGACAGCTATTGCTTCCCAACAATCAGGAATTAGTCTCCCAAATGGGAAAGCTCCCTCATTTTCTAAAATACAGTATCTTTATACTGTTTTAGAGCAAAGCAGGGAAAAAATCCTGTTGTTGCAGTGTCACATCACACAGTGCATCTGCTCGACATACAGCACTAGTCCTGGGCTCAGCACAAAAAGGCATGCATAAACCCATCTTCCTGATTAATGATCTACAGAAGCCATCAATACCAAATTCCAACTTTATACCAAGAGGTATTTTTCCATCTTTACCATCAAATCAAACAAAGGAGTTAAACTGTCCCTAAATTACAAGGCTTTCACTTCCCATCACGGAACTGAGCTCAGAATCCTATGCATTATTTTGTTATTATTTACAAAAGCAAGAGACATCCACGTTCAACAAGCCAAGGCTGAGCTGAAATAACACTGCAGCTTCTTGTTTATTCAGAGACATTTGACTTCAGCAGCGTTGCCATTCGACAACTCCATTTGTTTTTCTTCCTAAATCTTCAAAGAAATGTTTATAGCAAGTAAACTAAGACCCAACTATATCAATGAAATAGTCTTTGTTAAGCAAAGGCTTATCTCATCAGATGCAAAGCAACCAAGCATAAAGAGCCACTAAAAATGTCAGTGTGTGCCAGTAAAGTTTGGGAATGCTGTGGAAAAGGGAAGGGATGCAGGCAAAGAGATTTTTCTTTGAAAACCTTACATTCTTTGTGCTCTGACAACTTTCCTCTTTTCTCTGGTATGAAGTTTATCCAGATCAGTAATCTGCCCATCTGAAACTCTGATAGTTTTAGGGGAAGGCAAAATTCGAGGAGCTTCCCGACAAATCTGCCTTCCAAGACCACAGCACACAACAAAGAGTCCAAAGTTACCTTAATTCTAGATAATCTGTTGTGTCCCTATTTTAACAGCTCAAATAAAATTTAAATATAATTTAAACTATGTAAAAGCCATCATGTCTCACTCACAAAGGAAAAAGACGCCAACTGAAGCTATAGAAAAACTGACCTTAAATGGGACCCTGTTGAGAAATAATTTCTACTACTGCAGGGAAAATGAACGCCTTAACGAAAGTGCTTTAAAAAAAACCCTGGTTTTATGCCTTGGCATTGATTTGCTCAATGACAAAATACGTTTCTTACGTGGAAGCACTCAAATTGGCAAGGGAAAACCATCATCTTATATTCTAAGAACGTCAAGTGTCCCCTCAAATAATGAGGCTGCAATTGCCCGTAACTGCTGAAATAAAACTACGCCCCTGCATTTCAAAGTTATCCCGAGGCTTCTCTCGCTGAAGACGCCAATAAACTTGCAACAGTTTACTCTGGGTTAACACAGAAGCCACGTGCAGAGCTTAAGTTCATTAATGATTTTAACATTAACAATTTAACACCACGAATACAATCTGACTTTTGTACCTCATACAATTTTCCACTGGTTTTGTTAAGAGTTAAGACCTCAAGGTACCGAAATTACTATGAATCTTTCTTAAGAGAACAAAACATTCAGAGTCTTCGTTTGCCATTATCATTTGCAGGTATTTTATGAAACCATGAATTAACAACCCAATCTTTCCTGCTCCTCCCCCAGAGGCTTTAGAAAGACTGAAGGTCAAGCAATGTCTCAACACCGCACCAGGATTTCACATTTTGGAAGGCAAAGGAGTAAAAGGCTGTTACATCACCCATTCAAAAGACTAACCACAGGTACGTCTGTCACAAGAAACAGCTACGCCAGAAACTCTCTTAAAGCTAATCTGATTAATCAAAAGAGCTTTCCCCCAAAATCCCTCATCTGCGGGAAAAATAGCAAATGCAGACAAAGCATTAATATTGTTGTACTCTTCGGGACCCTAAAGCAACTAAGACTTTGCGAATTAAATCAGAAAGTTCAAAAAGTATTAAGGCTATATTAAAGTATTAAGAGCGTTATTAGAACGTTATTAAAGCATCTAAGAGTATTAAGTGTCTTGCATCCAAGTGGACATCTAATTAAGTGCGGAGGAATAAAGTGCTTCCAAGGACAACTCAACACCGCCCGTCAGGGCAGATACAGAAATGCCCAATCCTGCAGTTCCCACTCTGCCTATCCTTCGGCACCGCCCGTATCTCCAAAACCGAGGATGCTGCCTGATAAAAAGCCTCTTTTGTCTGAGCAAACCCTTTGTAGAGAACCCGAGTACCTTAAGATGGTAAAATGCAATCGTAAACCATAAAAATTGGCAGGGACATTCAAGTGCAGATGCGGCATCTGCATACGGGAAGTGTAAAAGGGTCCCAAATGGTGCCCATAAACCCGGGCCAGGGTCCGGCTCACGGGGGCCGAGCCCAGACACCGCGGGGCAGCGGCGGGGCACCGGGACACGGCGGGCGGCACCGGGACACGGCGGGCGGCACCGGGACCCCGCGGGCGGCACCGGGACCCCGCGGGCGGCACCGGGACACGGCGGGCGGCACCGGGACACGGCGGGCGGTACCGGGACCCCGCGGGCGGCACCGGGACCCCGCGGGCGGCACCGGGACACGGCGGGCGGGACCGGGACCCCGCGGGCGGTACCGAGACACGGCGGGCGGCACCGGGACACGGCGGGCGGTACCGGGACCCCGCGGGCGGTACCGGGACCCCGCGGGGCTGCCCCGGGACACCGCTCGCACCGACCCCCGCGGGACCCCGCACGGGGAAAACGCCAGTTTTACCCAAGGAGCTGAATTCGCAGCTGAATTCCCGCAGCGCCCGGAGGGAGCTGCAGCGGGCGGAGACCCCCGCGTGTCCCACCGAGCCCGAGCGGCTCCCGGCTCCCGGCTCCCGGCCCGGGGCAGCGGGCAGCGGCCCTTTGTTGCGCCCCGCGGCCGCGGAAAGTTGCGGGGCCGCATCGGGCAGTCGGAGCCCGCGGAGCCCCCGGTACCGCCCGCACCCCGGCTGGCACTCACCGCTGCGGGGCGGCCCCTTGCTGGCGGCGCGGGGCTCCGGGAGCTCGGCGGGCGGCTCCAGCTCCATGGCGGCGCCGGGGCCGCGCCGGGCCGGGGCTCGGCGGGCTCAGCGGCCCCCGGCGGCCGCGCTGCCCCATGGCCGCTCGGGCGCTGCTGACAGCCGGGGCCGGCCGCGCTCCGCCCCCCCGGGGCACCACGGGAGCCGTAGTCCGAGCGCCGCCGCGGGGAGCCGCGGCCCGGCCCCGACGGCCGCGCCCCCGGCCCGCCCCGGCAAACCCGCGCCGGTGCGCCGGGAGCGGCGGGGCGCCAGGGGGGCAGCCGCAGGCCGAGCCCCGAGCCGTGCCCGCGGCGCCGCGCTCCGCCGGAGGGGAACCGGGCACCGCCAGACGGGCGGAACCGGGCACGGGGCATGGCCCGGGGAAACCGCACAGCCCCGGCCAGGGTCCGGCCGGGCTCGCCCGGGGACACCGCCTCGTCTTCCTCCTCCTCCTCCTCGGGGATCGGCCAGCCCGGGGAGGGACGGGCAGCCCCGGTTCAGCGGGAGCCCCGGTACAGCGGGCAGCCCCGGTTCAGCGGGAGCCCCGGTACAGCGGGGGCCCCGGGCGGGCACGGCCAGCTCCGCCCGGGGGAACGCGCCGCCCCCGCGCCGCTGCTGGGGCCGGTGCCGGCGGGACGGGCCGGGCCGGGCCGGGGCGGGGCGGGACGGGCGGACGGGACGGGCGGCTCCTCCCCGCCGCCGGGACGGGCCGGGCCGGGCGGAGCGGGCGCTCGGTGCGGGCGGTCACCGCCGCTCTCGCCATGCGGGCGCTGCTGCTCCCCGCGCTCCTGCTCCCGGCGCTGGCCGCGGTGCGCGGCGCCGCCACGGTAAGGACGGGCCGGACCGGCACCGGCACCGGCACCGACTGGGCTCGGCACCGGGAAGGCGATCGCGGCCGGGAGCGATCACGGCGGCGGTCGGGAGCGGGCAGGAGCAGCCCCGTCCCCGCGGGGCCGGCCCGGTGTCCCGGCGCTGGCTGCTCTCCGGGCTCGGGCCGACACGGGCAGCGGGCGGGGGTCCCGGGAAAGGCTGCGGTTCGGTGCCGGTGCTCCCATCGCGGCGGGGCTTCGGCGCAGGGAATGAGCCGGGAGACGGGCGCGTTCGAGCGGTTGGAAGGTGCCCAAGCCCCGGCGGCGCGGTGATGGGCGCTGCAATGAGCCGCTCCGTGCCAGGGAGCACAGCCCAGACAAGCCTTTCCCCGCGGGGATGAGGAGCAGGAGCGGCACCGGGCGGCGGGGGGAGCCAGCCTTCCCCGTGCATCCAGGAGCCCTCGGTTCCAGCTGGAAGACGTCTTCCACGGGGTCAGTGGCCGTAGCGGGGCCGGAGCGGGGACACCGGGACACAGCCCAGAGGAATGGTGGTGGGAGCAGCTACTGCTAGGATCACCAAATGTTAAAACGACAGGATTTCCCAAGACGTTTGGTGGAAAACGACACTAACACAGCTGTTGTCGGCAGCACTTAGCTTGGAACAGATATCCAAAGCCTGGAATGCCCCGTTGCTTGGGTTCCCGGCGGGGTGCCAGGGGTGATGCTGGCAGGACTCAGCGATCCACGCGGTGCCGCCGCCTCCTCCATCCCTCCTCCCCGCAGGTGCTGCCTGCTGTGCTCGGGGGCGTTTTCTGCCTCCTTGCCGTTGGATGGGGTCCCATCGGTGGCCGTGCGTGTGCCACACGATTCCCTTGGCACGGCTGTGTCCCCGTGACCAACACGGGACTCCCAGCGCCCGGGGCCTGGCCGCCGTCAGCCACGGCCCAGCCCTGCCAGCCCCCTTCTGCCTCAGCTGCAGGACGTGTTTGACACCTTGTGCCAAGCCTGGCGGGAGGAGGAAGAGGAGGGTGACACGGTTTCGCTGCCGTGACGGGGACGTGCCTCCCGGCAGCTGTGCCAGAGGCGTGCGGTGCGGCAGCTTATCAACGCTGCGTGTTTTCCTCCGAGACGAGTCCTCTGGCAGCAGCCAAAGGACAGCTCAAAAGCTGGCCAAGGGTCATTGTCAAAGGTCCCGCTTTCTCCAAATAATGTCACAAACTCTGTGCTCACATGGATGCTCTTGCAAGAGGTCCCGGAAACTGGGAAAATTACCCAGCTCGCAAAACTTGCAGTGAGGAAACGCTCAGCAGAGTGCAGGGACACTGTCCCCACAGCGGCCGTGGGTGTGCAGCCCCCGTGGGGCTGGGACCCGCTCGGGAGGAGAGGCAGCAGCCACCTGCCAGCACCCTGGGGTGCTGCAGCGACTGGGGGCATCCAGGGAAAGAATCACCAGAGCCCCCGCGGGGCTGCCTCAGCCCCCCACGCGGGTTTATTGGGGAACTCACAGATTCCCACCTGGAGAGAGCAGAGCCCCACGGGCTGCCCTCTGCACTCACGTCCCCAGGCACCTGGGCACCGCCGGGGAGAAGGTCTGTGCGTGCCCTGGTGTGGCCTGTGCCCTGTGGAGTCGGCTACAGCCAGGCACGGGCTGCCAGAGAGCACCCGGCCCGTGTACCGCCGTGGGCGACCCTCACAGAGTCTCCCCACGTGGGAGCCTGTGTTAGAATACTTCCTTGTGGGCTTGTCTGTATAAATAGAGCACGCAGTTCCTGTGGAGGGGAGCTGCCAAACGGCAGAGCGAGGTGTGGTGTTACGGCCCCGCGGGAAGGTGCACAGACACCCACGGCGCCTTTGCCCACGCGGGACGGACGCGGCCGGAGCCGGGCGGGTCTCCGGGATGGGGCTGGCCCTTCATGCCGTGTGGGAGAGGTTCTGTGTCCCGGACACCTCCACAGCGAGCAGTGTCACAGCTTTGGCGGCTGCTCCGCTGTGTTTGCTGCTCTGCTCAGCCCGACCTCAGCGGGCCGTGCGGGCCTCCCGCTGCCGAGGGACGGGATGCGCAGCCCACGGTCACCTCCTCCCTCAGGAGGGAGCTTCCAGCGCGGGCAGTGCGGCCCTGCCCTGCACAAGGTGCTGGGAGCGGGTGACAGCGTGTGCCGGGCTCGGGCTGTGCTGCAGCACTGCCGCCTTCACCGCGCTCCGGCTGCGGGCAGCAGCGGGGGACCCACACTGGGACTCCAGTGGGCTTCCAGTGGGGCACGCCGTGGGATCCCCACAGGGATGGGTGCGCACCGGGACCTCAGGCAGCGCCGTGACACGGGTGGCCAGTGCTGTGGCCAGTGCTGTGGCCAGTGCTGTGGCAGGACAGCCACCGCCGGGTGTGTGCAGAGGGCAGGCAGATTCCGGGCTGGGACTCGTCCTGCCTGTTTGCACAAGTGCCGCCGTGGCCGTGGGGGAGCTCAGCGGGACCGCGAGCCTGGCGAGGTGCTGTTTGGGGAGGGGGTCCCTGCCCTGCTCCCTGCTGAGAGCTTGATTAGATTCTGCTCAATTTACAGCCCTTTGGCTTCCTGGGGTTTTCCTTCAAGCCAGCGGGACCTGGTTTCCCTTTGAACGAAAGAGAGGTTTTTGAAATGCAAACTGTGTGGAGTTTTGCAGCCCTTCAGAAGGGGAGGACGCCTCTGGGCCGTGTGGGCTGTGCGGAGCTGGGGGCCGTGCCCGGCTCAGGGGCAGCCGCCGCCCCGGTGGCAGCAGCCCCGCAGCCCTGCCGCTGCAGGAACGGGGATCCTGCGGCCACGGGCGCTGCCTGCAGGCAGGACACGGACCCCGTGGGCCTCTGCCCTTTCCCACGGCGCTCTGTGCTCCGGGGAGGACCAGGAACCAGATCTCAGCCTGTTTCCCAGCTCTGCCACCGTTGTGTTTCCCAGGATGAGTCAGAGTCCCTGTGGGCAGAGCGCTGTCCCTGCGGGGTCACCGCACTGCCGCTCCCTGCTCTCCCACCCTCCCGAGTGCTTGGGGCGGGCGCGTCCCCGCACATGGGACACCCAGAGCGCCCTGGCCACGCTCCTGCCAGCCCAGGGGTCCCCCGCGGCTGCACAGCCGGCGGCAGAGGGTGAGAGGACTCAGCTCCCCGTGCTCCTGAGCACAACGGGAGAAATGAGCTAAACCAGCCGAAAAGCACCCTGGGCTCCGCAGCGTGAATCGGGGCCATGTGTGCAAACAAGGGAGTCCTTGAGCCTTGTGCCTGGGGCCATCGCGGCAGGCTGAGGGGCCGAGCTCACCCCGAGGTGGCTGCGTGTCACCACGAACAACGAACCCTGTGTGGGCTTGGAGCGGGGCACAGAGGCGCTGCTGGCTCTTCTTGCCACCATCCCCGCTCACTGAGGTCTTGCTGGAGGCTGGGAAACAGCCACGGAAACGAGACTGAAGCACCTGGGCCACAAAACACTGGTGGCTGCAGGGATAAGCATCCTCACGCTCTTCGGGGCACCACCACCAGCCCCAGGGGCAGATCTCTGGGCAAGCAGCAGTGAGGGAGCTGGCTGGGATGGTCTGCTGGGGCTGCCGAGGGACACCTGGGTGGGACACCGGGCTCATCACCTGTCCCGCAGGCTCTGGGTGACGTGGACCAGGTGCGGATGACCTCGGAGGGCTCCGACTGCCGCTGCAAGTGCATCCTGCGGCCGCTGAGCAAGGACGCCTGCAGCCGCGTCAGGAACGGCAGCGCCCGCGTGGAGGATTTCTACACCGTGGAGACGGTGAGCTCGGGGGCTGACTGCAAGTGCTCCTGCACCGCGCCCCCCTCCTCGCTCAACCCCTGCGAGAACGAGTGGAAGATGGAGAAGCTGAAGAAACAGGCCCCTGAGCTCTTCAAGGTATCTGTGGTGTGGTGGGACTGGGGGCCAGACCCCCTCCTCATGCTGTGCAGCCGTGCCCCTGCCCTGTGCCTGTGCCTGTGCCCTGTGCCCTGTGCCCTGTGCCCTGTGCCCTGTGCCCTGTGCCCTGTGCCCCTGCCCTGTGCCCTGTCCCCTGTGCCCTGTCCCCTGTACCCCTGCCCTGTGCCCTGTCCCCTATGCCCTGTGCCCTGTCCCCTGTGCCCTGTCCCCTGTCCCCTGTCCCCTGTGCCCTGTGCCCTGTCCCCTGTGCCCTGTGCCCTGTGCCCTGTGCCCTGTGCCCTGTCCCCTGTCCCCTGTCCCCTGTGCCCTGTGCCCTGTCCCCTGTGCCCTGTGCCCTGTGCCCTGTGCCCTGTGCCCTGTGCCCTGTGCCCCTGCCTTGTGCCCCTGCCCTGTGCCCTGTCCCCTGTGCCCTGTCCCCTGTACCCCTGCCCTGTGCCCTGTCCCCTATGCCCTGTGCCCTGTGCCCTGTGCCCCTGCCCTGTGCCCCTGCCGTGTGCCCTGTGCCCTGTGCCCTGTGCCCTGTCCCCTGTCCCCTGTCCCCTGTCCCCTGTCCCCTATTGCCCTGTGCCCTGTCCCCTGTGCCCTGTCCCCTGTCCCCTGTCCCCTGTCCCCTGTGCCCTGTGCCCTGTGCCCTTACCCCATCCCTGCCTCCCCTCTGCAGCTGCAGTCCATGGTGGACCTGCTGGAGGGAACGCTGTACAGCATGGACCTGATGAAGGTGCACTCCTACATCAGCAAGGTGATGGCGCAGATGAACACCCTGGAGGAGGTGGGTGAGCTCCAGCAGCACCATCCCCGCCCTGCTCCCCGCTGGGCAGCTCAGGACCCTCCAGGAGCTCCCTGAGTGGGGCTCCAGCCTCTCCTCTCCCGCAGACCATCAAGACCAACCTGAGCAGAGAGAATGACTTCATGAAGGAGAGCGTGCAGCACCTCACCGACCAGATGAAACGCTACGAGAACTACTCTGACATCATGATCAGCATCAAGAAGGAGATCTCCAACCTGGGCTACCAGCTGCTGCAGAAGGATGCGGCTGCCATCCCTGAGAGCAAGGGACAGGTACCCCAGGGCACAGGTACCCCAGGGCACAGGTACCCCTGGGCACAGGTACCCCAGGGCACAGGTACCCCGGGCACAGGTACCCCTGGGCACAGGTACCCCGGGCACAGATACCCCAGGGCACAGGTACCCCAAGGCACAGGTACCCCCGGGCACAGGTACCCCAGGGCACAGGTACCCCAGGGCACAGGTACCCAGGGCACAGGTACCCCCGGGCACAGGTACCCCAGGGCACAGGTACCCCGGGCACAGGTACCCAGGGCACAGGTACCCCAGGACACAGATACCCCAGGGCACAGATACCCCAGGGAACAGGTACCCAGGGCACAGATACCCCAGGGCACAGGTACCCAGGGCACAGGTACCCCAAGGCACAGATACCCCCAGGCACAGGGTACCCCAGGGCACAGATACCCCGGGCACAGGTACCCAGGGCACAGGTACCCCAGGGCACAGATACCCCTGGGCACAGGTACCCAGGGCACAGGTACCCCCGGGCACAGGTACCCCAGGGCACAGATACCCCCAGGCCCAGCCCCATGCAGGCACAGTGAGAGCTGCCAGGCAGGGCCAGGCTCCCCCAGGTTTGTGGTGGGTGCATTGGGGTAACTCCAGGGCTGTGCCCGCTGCCTGGCACGGCGGTGGCAGGGCAGAGGAGGGCGTGGGAGGGAAGGGGGTCTGAGCAGGCTGTGCCCCCCAGGACACGACAGGTGGCCGAGAGAAGGAGGCGGGACGGTACCCCAGCTCCCGCAAGGCGCTGGGGGACAGGGCAGGTCCCCGAGCGCCCAAGGAGAAGCCGCTGAAGCCCGAAAAGCCCAAAAAGGAGAGCGCCAAGGCCAGGGCGGGGTCACAGCCCACGGCCAAGCCCAAGCCCCTGGCGCAGCAGCAGACCGTGGTCCGCGGCATCACGTACTACAAGGTCGGGCCGGCGGCAGCGGCGGAGGGGCCGGCCGGCAGCCGCGGTGAGTCGGGCCGGGCAGGGATGGGGGGCTGGAGGGCAGCTCCCCCCGAGGCCGAGGGCCGGGGCTGCCCTTACAAACACACTGACCCCCGGCTTGTCCCCGCACAGAGGGCCCCGCGAGAGGGGCGGTGGTGTCAGAGCAGCAGGAGGACAGGGGCCCCCCGCCCCTCTCAGCCCAGGGCACCCCAGCCCAAGCTGTTGCACAGACAGAGACCACCGTGCCCATCACCACGGCTGCGCCCAGCACCGGCCCGGCCCCCCGCAGCACGGCCCGCAGCGCCCCCGGGCACGGGGCTGACAGCACCAGGGACCCCGAGACACCGAACAGAGGTGGGTGAGCGGGGGGCACCCAGCCCTGAGCGCCCAGTGCCCCTGGCAGGCTAAACCGGCAGTAATCTGCCACGGGGAAGGAGGAGGAGTCGGCTGCCTGGGGCAGGGATAAACCTTCCTCTTCCTCCCCCTCGGTACCCAGTAAAGGAGGTGGAGTGCGAAGGCACCATCGAGTCGGTGGAGCCCCCCACGGAACACCACAGCTACGGGCGCAATGAGGGCGCCTGGATGAAGGACCCGGCAGCCAAGGATGACCGTATCTACGTCACCAACTACTACTATGGGAACAGCCTGGTGGAGTTCAGGAGCCTCGACAGCTTCAAGCAGGGTGAGGGGCGAGCAGCCGAGTGGGCACAGGGTCCCTGGCTCCTCCCTGGTGGGTGTCCAGTGCTGTGTGACACCAGCTGTGCTGGGCCCTGGGGCGGTGGGCAGCTGAGGGGAGCTGGGGGGCATCCAGAGGGCAACAAGGGGGACATGAGTCCCCTGCTGCTGCCAGCAGGCTCTGGCCATCGTGCACGGCACCCCAGTGCTGTGGAGGGTCCCAACATCTCTCCCACCCACTCACAGGCCGCTGGAGCAACCTCTATAAGCTGCCCTACAACTGGATTGGCACCGGGCACGTGGTGTACAGAGGGGCCTTCTACTACAACCGTGCCTTCACCAAGAACATCATCAAGTATGACCTGAAGGAGCGGTTCGTGGCGGGCTGGGCGCAGCTCCACGACGTGGTGTATGAGGACACGACGCCCTGGAAGTGGAGGGGCCACTCGGACATCGACTTTGCTGTGGATGAGAGCGGGCTTTGGGTCATCTACCCCTCGGTGGACTATGACTACTCTCAGCAGGAGGTGATTGTCCTCAGCCGGCTCGACCCCGTGGACCTCTCGGTGCGCAAGGAAACCACCTGGAAGACGGGGCTGAAGCGCAACACCTACGGGAACTGCTTCATCATCTGTGGCATCCTCTACGCTGTGGACACCTACAGCCAAAAGGAAGGGCAGATCTCCTATGCCTTCGACACGCACACAGACACAGAGGCAGAGCTCCGACTGCCCTTCCTCAACCACTACTCCTTCACCACGCAGGTCGACTACAACCCCAAGGAGAAGGTGCTCTACGCCTGGGACAACGGCCATCAGATGACCTACGGGCTCCGCTTCGTGGTCTGAGTGCCCGGGCGGGTCCCACTGCACTCCTGCACCCACCTGTGCTGTGCCTGGCTGGGGCACCCTGACGCAGCCTGGCCCTGGCACCCCAACTGCAGCCAGGGCTGCGGCAAGAGCCCGCCTTCCACCCCAAAACCTTCCCCATCTGCTATGGCAATCACCTGCACCGTGCCCACTGTACTGCAGGGCAGGGAGAGCACGTGAGAGCAGCGCCCAGCAGACACCCCTGTGACAATGTGGCCCCTGGGGCCGTGGCAGCTCGGCCAGCATCGCTTCCCAGGGACACAGAGAGGAGCCCAGCCCCATATCCCTCTGCCCCTGCTGGCACCTCCCGCCCTGCACCAGCGCACTGAGCAGCCCCTGCACTGCCCCCGGCCCGGCCACAGTCCCCACCGGGACCGTGAGTGCCATCGCTGCCTGTGGTGCCACTGCTGGCATGGCCCCAGGCCGGGGCCCCTCACTGCCAGGCGCCAGCAACAGGTGCCAGTCGCTATTTTAGGAGATGTGGTTAAGATGCCTTTGCTTTTGCTGATCATGAGTTTGTTATTTAAATGCGTTCACTGGAGCCATGCAAGTCCCCTTCGGCAGCGGGTGTGGAGGAGCCTGCCTGGAGTGTCCTGCTCACACAGCCACCTGCACACCTGCCCTCACACCTGCCCTCACACCTGCCCTCACACCTGCCCACACCCAGCACTGGACAGCGCAGCCCTCGGGCCTCTCACTCTCCGTGTGAGGCAGAGCAAGGGGCTGCGAGCGCTTGGCTTGGTTTTGGTCATTTAGACATGAACAGTATTAAAATGTAACAGATGTGAGAGCGGGCTGCACGTGTTGTCATTTGTTCTGAAGCTGGGTAGGGAGCAGGCGGCAGGGTGGGTGCTCACCATCCCCATCCTTCACTGTCCCTGTCCCTCACCATCCTCATCCGCTGACCCGACTTCCGTGGCCGGGAGTGCCCGGGGGTTGCTGTCACACCTGTTGCACACCTTGCAGGCACATCTGCCCAAACCCGGCCCGGGGCGGGCACAGCGCGTCCCCCAGCAGCACGGGCCCGGTGTCCCGGCAGTGCAGAGACCGGAGGGTCCCGGGTCCTGGGGTAAAGCTTTAGCATTGTGCAGCCGGAGCTGCAGCCCGAGAGGCGCCGGGGGCGCGGAGCAGCTGAGCGTGGGCACGGGCAGCAGCTGCCCTGGCGCTGCTGTGGAGCTCGGCAAGCGCCTGAGAGCGGCCCCCGAGCCCTCGCCTTCCCGGCCGTGTGTCCGCGGGCAGCGTCCCCCGGGGCCCCGCACACAGTGTCCCTGGGAGCGGAAAGGTGACCAGGACCTGAAACTGGTGTCAGGCACGGGGCAGCCTGGCATCCCCTGTCCTGGCCCCACGCTGCTGCCAGGTTCTCCTCTGGCTCACGGCAGCACCTGCCCTTGTCCCTGTCCCTTCCCTTCCCCTGCCCCTGTCCCATCCCTGCCCCTGCTCCTATCCCTATCCATGTCCCTGTCCCTGTCCCATCCCTGTCCCTGCCCCATCCCTGTCCCTGTCCCTGTCCCTGTCCCTGCCCTGTCCCTGTCCCATCCCTGTCTCTGCCCTGTCCCTGTCACTGTCCCTATCCATGTCCCTGTCCCTGTCCCTGTCCCTGTCCCTGCCCCTGTCCCTGTCTCTGCCCTGTCCTTGTCCCTGCCCCTATCCATGTCCCTGTCTCTGTCCCATCCCTGTCCCTGCCCCTATCCATGTCCATGTCCCTGTCCCTGTCCCTGTCCCTGTCCCTGTCCCTATCCCTGCCCTGCCCTGTCCCCGTCCCTGCCCCGAGCCCCCACGCTGGCCGTGCACTGCACCCCTCACTTGGCCGTGGGTCCTCGCCACCAGAAAGGAGCCGGCCGACTTTTCCCCCCGACTGGGTCCCTGCCAGGCTTTTATCTAGTGATCCCCAGCAAATCCCTGTACAAACAATACGGATTTCTGACATTTTTTCGTGGTAAAGTAAACTCCCAGCACATCTCTAATTCCAGGGCTTTGTTGTTCTTCCGCAGGGGCTGCCGTGGCTCCGCGCTGTGCTGGGCTGGGCTACGGACACCCCTCCGCTCCCCTCGGCCAGAAAACATGGGAAGGGAGGAATGAAACCCACATGGTCAGAGCCGTGCCTTGTGTTGGGTCCTTTGGGCTGCGGTGGGGAGTGCTCAGCCCCAGCAGCTCTTTGTGAGCTCAGCCTTGTTCTGGCACAGGGCCCTGGTCCTGCTCTCTGGTCCCACCTTCTGCCCCTGGTTTCAGTTCCAGTCCCAGGACAAGCCAGGCTGGGCAGGACAGGGATCCCCGAGCAGGACACAGTGGGGACATGTGGGTGGGGGCAGGATGGGCTCCCGCTGCGACAGGCGCTGCTGACTTCCAGACATTCCTCCTGTGCGTGGCCGGCACCACCTCGGCTCGTAACGTGATTAAAAGATTAAAATCTCTCCGTTCAGCAGCAAGCAGCAAATGAAGCTTGAGACAGGGATGTTGGGGGGCTGTGGGGCTCGAAGACCCCGTGAGAGCGATGTGGAGCCTGGGGAAGGGCAGCTGAGGCCATCTGGGCAGGTGGCTCTGGTAGCACAGCCCTTGCTCCCAAAATCTCCTCCTGTCCCCGGTGCAGCCCGGCAGTAAGCCCTGATCCCCCCCTGCTCCTTCTCAGTTACTGGCCGGGCTGCTTTGTTTGTGGTGGTTTTGCCTCCTTCCTGGCCCAGGCTGGCGTCCTGCTCTCCCCACGGTGCCAGCCCAGTGCTGAGCTGTCTCGGGGCTCAGGTGAACTGGGGGTGGCCAGTCTCTGGGTGGGCAGAATGTACAGTGGGCAGGTGACATCCTGGCCAGAGCCTGCCCATGGTTGCGGTGTGTTGGCACCCACTGAGGGTGCACCAAAACTTCAGTCCTTGTTCCACCCCAGGAGCTGCCTCTGCCCCGATCCCCTGCAGCTGAGCAGTGTGGGCACAGCCAGGCTCCAGGAGCAGGGGCTTGGCAGAGGGCAGGGACGTGGTGTCCAGCCATGCCGGGTCATCCCCAGGGAGAAGAAAGCTCAGTGCCACCAGCCATTTGCTGCCCATGCTGGGACGTTTGGTGGGAGAACGTCGGTGCCTGGCAAGTCTCCAGGAGCTGCAGGGAGGTGCAGGGACGTGGTGTGACGTGGGGACACAGGTGCCAAGGCTGACGACCCCGAGCAGCTGTGGGAAAGGGCTGGGCAGCGGGTGGTGGCCGGAGGGAAGGGAGGGGAGCCACGGGCCTTGGCGGTGCCGCCGCTGACTCACTCACCAGTGGAAACAGAAATCTTTCCCAGGCTTACACCACCAGCTCCACAGCACCCCGGCTTTGCCATGGCAGCCCCTGGGGGTGGCAGGATGCACCTGCAAACACCCCTCCCCTGGCAGCACCCATGGCACGGCACAGCAAGGAGCAGGGCTCCCGTGGCCAGGCTCTGCTCAGCCTGCTGCAGGGGCTTTCTCCATCTCCCTAGAGATGCACAGCCAGGCTGGCTGGCAGCCAGGAGCCCCAGCACACAGCAGCCCCCAGCCCCGGGAGCCCCAGGGCCACCTTTGCCCCCGGGACGGCGGGAGCAGAGCCCTGCAGCACAGCGCCTGCATCCAGACACTGCCCGTATTCATGGAGCAGCAGGGCCAGGGCAGAGCGGGGGCAAGTCCTCCCCCAGAGTGGCCAACAAAACGGGCATTGAGGGCTGGGTGCGGGCCCCTGCCCCGGGCAGGCCGAGGCTGTCGGTGAGGCCAGCAGGACACGGCATTTTTCTGCCAGGCCTCACAGCGTGGGGCTTGTGGTCACCAGATGCACCAGACACGCTGCTCGCACGCAGGGCCAGCTCTTCCAGTGCCTGTGCCGGGCCTGGCACAGCCGAGGGCACTGGGATGTGCCCACGGGGCTGCTCCAAAGCTCCCTGCCCCACAAAGCACTTGGCATGTCCCTCCATGTCCCACTGTGTGCAGAAACCAGGGGCAGCCCTGTGGCAGCACTCAGGGCAGCAGCCAAGGACTGTCCTGGAGGAGGAAGGTGACAGGAGCAATACCAGGAGTGTTAGGAGACCTGGGGGCTGTGTCCATCGCAGCAAACACCAGCCAAGGGAGGTGGTCCCTAGGCTTTCCTCAGCAATATTTGGTTTATAGTCGGGCTCAGTCTTCAGGGTTTTTCCATCCTAAAAGACTGATTATACAACACACATCTGCCTCTGCCCCCTCTGCAGCCCCTCCTCCTCCAGCCCCCAGGCCCTGCCCCAGAGGCAGAATCGGGTCCAGGAGTGGGTGCTGCCAGCCCCCACACACACCATCCGCTCCGGGCCGGTCCTGCTGTGCTGGGCACAAACATCTGGTCCTGTTGGATGTGTTCCAGGGCACAGGGCCAGGGCTCCCTCCGCGACCAGCCCTGGGCCGTGCCCTGCAGCCAGCCAGCAGCTGCTCCTCCGTCCTCATCCCCGCCCGGGAAATTATTTATTTGTCCAAGAACGTCTTTTCCCAGGAAACCTCTCCAGTGCTCAGGGACATCTTCAGTTAGGAGGAGCAAATAAACAGTTTGAGCCTCCGAGGTTCTGACACTCTGCAAACACCGGTGCTAAACCCAGGGCAGCTGTGCGGGGTCAGCGCTGCAGCACGGCGGGTCCCTGCAACCACCCCAGAGCCAGGCACAGCCGTGCCACAGGGGGACAGGGCCCACACAGCCTGCAGGGGCACAGGGGACGTGCTGTGTGGTCCCCACAGGGGCAGCACAACACTGGGATACTCCGGGAGTGTGTGACCCTTAGTTGGGGGTTCCTGCCACTGGCCTCCCTCCACCTGGGGACCGGCAAAGCTGCAGAGGGTTCACTCAGCCCTGACAGCAGTGGCTTCTGCCAGGGAGCTGGGGAAGCGTGGGCACCCTCTGGGGCTGGCTGGTAAAGTGGGAACCAGCACAGACCACCAGAGACCCCAGCCAGGCCAGGCTCTGCCTTGTTCTCACAGCATGAGCCAGAGTGTTCTCCGCCAGTGCCCTGAAGGAAGCTCATCACTTCACCTCTGTGTCCTCTCAATCAGTCTGTTGTTCCTGGTCACTTAAAGGGCTGCTTGTCTGCAGGACGTCTCCTGTAACAGGACAGGGCAGTTCTGATGGAAGGGCCAGACTGGTTGGTTTTGTGACACAGCTGTGGGTGGACGGAGTAATTCAGCCCCAGGATTTAGAGCAGTGCCAGAAACATGCTCACCCCCTCAAATGGCTGCTGTGGGCTGTGCACAAGCTGAAGCCTGAGCTTTTTTCCAGTAGTGCTTCCCACTTCAGCATGGGCATGGCTCCTGGTTGTTCAGTGCCTGCTTAGTTGGGGTTTTTCCCCAATTTTGTGTTTCCCACCCTCTTGTTACTGACTGGCATGCCAGTGATCTGTACTGATTGGATCCTTGAGACAGCAGATCCTCTCTCGGCAGTGCAGCTGCTCCTGTGGCTGGGGTGGAAGGTGACACCAGGAGCACACCCTGACACTGCCACCAGTCTGCAGAGCACAGCTCATGCCGTGTGTCCCTTGCTGTGTTGTCAGGAACGCTGGCAGAGAAGTCATGCTCCTCTCAGCCGCGCTGCTGGAGCAGCACAGGGCACACACCTTTCCAAAGAGAACCCCAAATGAGCCAGGTATGATCTGGCAGCAGCCACCTGCCCCAGCCTGCCCCATTCCCAGCACAGGGAATCAGCCCCTCTCCTGGCTCCTGGGACGGGAGTGTGCTCATCTGGGATCCTCACAGGGGCTGTGTGCTGGGCAAGGAGCTGATGCTCCCCCAGAAGCAGCTCTGCCAGCCACAGCACGACACTCCCACGTGGAGCCACAGCCCCGTGTGAGCTCTCTGCCTCCCTGGGAACAGGAGCTGGAGCCAAGGAGCCGGTTCCCACATGCAGCCCGCTCCGCAGCCTGGCCCAGCCCCGTGCCAGCCCCGCTCCTCACTGCCAGACACGTCCCTTCACCCAGCCCCAGACAAAGCCGCGGCTGACATCACACCACAGCCACCCCTCGCAATGCCACCATGTAGGGGAAACTCCCTGCACCGCATGTGATTAGGCCTCTAGGGGTAAAACTGGCTGGAGGCTTAAAAATCCTTAATTGAGGGAGCAGAATTAAGATTTTTTTCCTAAACAGAATCTGGATCCAATCTAGGAACTCCCTAATGGATAGGGAATTTTTTATGTTCGAATGCATTGGCTGCACTAACACAAACCATGAGTGCTGCAGCCCTCACGCTCCAGCAGCACTGTGGAACTCTTTCTCACAATCAGGACCAAAAAAGGCTTTTGGAGTTGCAGCTCTGTCCAAGTCCCAAAGAACTCCATGGGGGACAAACCATTTAACCCATGCTGCGCTTTGCAGGTAGACAGAAGTGTGGAATTTTGAGGCCATGGATGCCCTGGAGTTCAGCAATGCCACCCCTGGAGCTCAGACCTTTTTCCCACCCTGGGCTGCCCTCAGCAGCACCCTCACCTACACAGGGAACACCTGGTCTGAAACTATCCCCCTCTCCCAGAGGGATCTCAGGAGCTATGAGCTGCCCAGGGATCTGAACAAAGGGCTGACAAGTTTCCATGAAGTCCTCCAAAATCCCTCAGCTAATTAATTTATTCCTATTAACACTTAAACACTAGCACAGGATAAAACTTTAAATTGTGATAAATAGTGACAAATATCAACTGACTACCATTTTTTTTGTGAGAAGCTTCCATTTTACCTCAATCTCAGGCTAAATACTTCTTCCATGTTTGGTTGAACCAGCCTCCCAGATCTGTACCCATTCACTGCCTGTCCCTCAGAGGAAAATAAACTGCCATGTCTGTATTTCCATTAGCAGTCACCGTTCAAACACCTCCTGTGAAGCCTCCCATTTCCCTCCATTAAGCTGATGACTCCTTTACGGCCTCTTTACCCACCACTAGCAAAGAAACCACCAGTGACACTTCCAAAGCAAACTGCATTTAATGAGCCATCCCCAGGAGCTGCAGCTGCCTCGGGGCTATGCCTTGATGGCGAATTTCCTGGCCGGGTACAAACGTTCCTTTCGCTGCTGCTTCTTGGTCTTGAGGTTCTCCTCGTGCTTGTTGAGCCTGCGCCGCATGGCCCGAGTCTTCTTGGGCCGCAGATCCAGGGGCTTGTACTTCTTGCCCTGTTTGCAAAGACACACAGCAGTGAGTTCAGGTATTGCTCCTGCCACAGCGCCAGCACCGCTGTCCAAACCTCCTCTCCTTGGGACTACCATTACAGCCTGGAAGTTTAGGAGACTCCACTGGGAAACACGAGTGGATTGTAACCTTTGCAGCAGCTCTGGCTCAGGTTTAAGTAATGCCTAATCTTACAAGCCCCAGTTATCCAGCACCTCTTGAAAAGTTATTTTTTTTCCCCACCCAATGTAGTCTATAGCCACTCCAGGAAGTGATATTCTAAAAATCACAGAACCTTATGGCATTAAAGAATTTCTTGGGCACCTATGAGATGATTAAATTTGAAATAAAAGAGTATCTGCATTTCTGCAAACTACATCTCCCAAGAAGTTCATCCCATCCCACAGCAGGGATGCTGCCAGAAGACTCTCCTGCAAAAGCAGACTCACACCAAGCTTGAAGATCTCAACTATGACCAGAGAACTTTAAACTGAACATTAATGATAGTTTTTCACTGAGCTATAAGCTTTTAAGTAGCAATCCTTCTTCCCACGAACTTTGTAACTGTGAACAGCAAGAGCATAAAGGCCACTTACAGAAGATGCTTGTCCTTACCTTGTAGAACTTCCTCAAGTTCTCCTTCTGGGTCTGGTTGATGACAGTCAACACTCTGGCAATGGATTTGCGCACCACACGGCTGCAGGCGGGGAGGAGAGGGATGTCAGGACAGCCATGGATCCAACCCTAGGTACGGGTTTGTGCCCAGGACCCCTCACACTGTGCCCGCCACAGCGCCCGGCTCATCTCCGCCCAACACCTCTGAGCAGGGACACACAGACCGACCCTCAGGCCTACTGAGACGTGCTCCTCTTCCACGCCGGTTTTACAGGTTTGTTTTTTTCAGAACACACAACACCCGCGGCCTGCGAGAGCAGCTCTAAGCGCAGCCCGGGACTCGGCGGCCCTGCCCAGCTCCCCCGGCCCCACTCACATCTTGGACAGCTTGGAGGCCGCCCCGCCGGTCACTTTGGCCACGCGCAGCTGCGACAGCTCCACCTTCAGATCGTCCAACTGCTTCAGCAGCTCCTCCTTCTTCTTCCCGCGCAAGTCTCGGGCCTTGATCTTGGCCTGCGGGCGGCGGACAGGCCGTCAGTGCCCCCGCCCGAGCCCCGCGCCCGCAGCCCGCCCGCCCTCAGCCCCCGCAGCGCCAATGTGCGGGCCCAGGGCCCGGAGCGATGTGAGCGGACTGCCGGGACTCCCGGCCCGGTGGGACGGGGAAATTCCCGGTTTGCCGCTCCCGGATGGGGGTGGATCCCGGGGTGGCCGTTCCCGCGGGATGCCGGCGGGTCCCGAGTGCCGATCCCGCGGGATGCCGGCGGATCCCGAGTGCCATTCCCGTGGGATACCGGCGGATCCCGGGTGCCGATCCCGCGGGATGCCGGCGGGTCCCGGGTGCCATTCCCGTGGGATGCCGGCGGATCCCGGGTGCCATTCCCGTGGGATGCCGGCGGGTCCCGGGGTGGCCGTTCCCGCGGGATGCCAGCGGGTCCCGAGTGCCATTCCCGTGGGATACTGGCGGGTCCCGGGTGCCATTCCCGTGGGATACTGGCGGGTCCCGGGTGCCGATCCCGCGGGATGCCGGCGGATTCCCGACGCGCGGCCCGGCTCCCTCACCATGGCGGGCGGCGCGGCGCGGAAGGGCGGAAGCGGCGCAGGGACAGGGGCGGGGCCGCGGCCGGACCGTACCAACGAGTGCCGGCCGGGGGGAGGAGCCTGCGCCGCGCGCCCCCCGCGGGGTGCACAGTGGGCCCGGCCGGGGCGATGACAGGGAGGGCGGGAGGCACGGCCGGCCCCGGGCGCTGGGGCTGCAGCCCCGCGGGAGCCTCTCGGTGCTGCGGCTGCCGCCCTCGCTCTCTCTCGGCCACCGGAGGCCGGTCAGAGCGCAGCCGGTGTTCCCGCGCTGGCCGAGGTGCGGCACTCTTACACCGGCAGTGATGGGGACGTGATGGCGGGCGGGGCGGGAGGAGCCGCCGCGACACCTCAGGGCAGGGGCAGGGCCGTGCGCGCAGGCGGCCGCGTGGGACGGACGGACGGACGGGCGGACGGACGGGCGGACGGACGGAAGGGCCGGTCGCGCTCCCCGCGGTGCCGCCGCCGCCGTATCCAAGCAGCCGCCGCGCCTCACCGGCAGCGGGGGGCGGAGCCTCTCGATTGATCACCGGCGCAGCCAGTCAGAACGCTTTTTCGCCGTTAGCCCGGGCGCTCGGCCAATAAGAGCACCCGGGGGCGGGGCTGGCCGGCGCGGACCGGCGGGAGGCGGCAGCCGCGCTCCCCCGAACCTCGGCGGCGCTGCGGCCGCGCCCGGACCGGGACCGCGGTCGGGACCGGCGGGTGCGGACGGTGACCGGGGCCGTCCGGCAGCGCCTGTCCCGCTCCGGCCCGGCCTCCAGGTGCGGGGGGCGGAGCGGCGGCGCGGGCGGACGCGGGCGGGGCGGCGGCGGGGGCGGGCGGGAGCGGCGGCGGCGGCTGCGGGCGCCTCGGGGCAGGCCCGGCGGCGGCGCGCCCCTCACCGCGGTCTCGCCCCCTCAGAGCTCCGGGCTCGGCGGACGACCCCCGCCGCTTGTGGGAGCGCAGGTAAGGCTGCAGGTGCGGGCGGGGGCTGCGCGGAGCATCCCCCGGCGGCGCGGCGGCTCCGTGCCCGGTGTCGCGCTGAGGGGCGGCGGGGGCGGCAGCTGCCGAGGCCCGGCGGCGGCCCCGGGCCGTGCTCGCCGCTGTCTTTGCTGCCGACGGAGAGGAGGAACGCGATGTGACACGTCTAACGCTTAGGCCTGGGTTGGCGGCGTAGCTGAAATAATTACCGAAACGACCCTCTCTTTATTAACTTCTCGGTTCCCGCTCGCGGCGGGCGAGGCTGTGGCTGTCGAGCACGCCGCTGACAGGTAGCGGCTTTCGGCATCGCAAACGAGCCCGCTGGGATGGAGTGTTGCAGGATTTTACGGGAGCAGTCTCTGCAGTGCTGGATGTCCAGGCTTCCAAACCATGGAATCATCATGGTTTCGTTCGGATTTTAAACTTCCATCGCAGCAGTTCCCTTGTCTCCAATTATTTTTTTTTTTCTTTTCTGTACTGAGATGTGTCTTGGACAATAGGTGACATGAGATGCCCTTGGGGACAGAAGCTGGGTGGTTGTTATGTTGTGTCATCCCCTCAGATTTCTTGCCCTATAAAAATGTCCATAACCTGTTTAAACATTCAAGATCAAGACTGCAGGTTTTCAGCTCTAGATCTTATCTCCCACCACAGAATAGGACCTGTTTTCATCAATGTCTGAGTTGCACATCTGTCATTTAATAACAAGACTCCGAGCTTCTGTGCTTTAGCTGTGTCTGGGCCAAGCACTTCTAGTCATCCAACCTGCAAAATGGACCCCTTAATATAAAAAAAAAAAAAATCTAGATTTTGCACAAGCTATCAAAATGCCACCTGTAATTCATGGCATCTTGTCCAAGCTAATACAAAGCAGTGCCGTGGGACTATATGAAGACTAAAATGTGAGTTATTCTCCCAGCATTTGTGTGCTCCCCACCGCTCCTGCGGGCAGCAGGGCTGCTGTGGTGGTAGCAATCTTTGCAGATCATAGAAAATCATCCTGGTATGGCTCTTGCGGTGGGATTTGCAGGTGTAGTTCCTGCCTGGGGTCTCGTGACCCTGCCTGAACCCATGGTGTGGTGGTTGTGCTGTCCCTGGCGTGGTGGAGGAAGCACTTCAGGAGCCTGGTGCCCTGCTGGGGACCGTGTGTGTAGAAAAAAGAGGCCTCATTTTCAAATCAGGTTAATACAGTCTCATTCAAGATGTTTGGATAAGTTGGACCACGATTTATGTTAAATGAAAGAGTGAGTCACTTCACTAGGAGCAGAGAGCATTATTCTCCAGTCATTCTGGGCTGCCAGAGCAATACAGACAGTCACGAATGTGATGGCCAGGTCCTTTACTGCAGAAAATAGGAAAACCATTCACAGAAACTATATGGAGAGAAGGAATATTTTGTTGTGCCACGAAGGAGAATGTGATCATTGTTTTGTCTTGAAATGTAGCTACAATACAGTATCAAAATTCGGTTGGCAATCCATGTCCCTTACAAACAAGGGAATATTTAATCACAACAATGCCTAGTGGTGCTTTGCTCTGTGTGTTAGAATGACACCATGTTCGGGGCTTGTTGTCCTCTTTTGAGAAAGTCGATCTACAAGTGATAAAGATGCTGAAAGTGCATTCCAGCGGGAGGAACATGAAGCTCCCTGTTAATCCCTGTGTCCCTGTTTTATTTCGTGGAGCGAAGTAATAAAAACGGCGCGTAACGATCCAAAGCATCGAGAAGCTTCCAGCCCCAGTCAGTTCTGCGTTGGGATCAGAGGCTGGTGTGTGGCCTGGCACGGAGGGCACGGGTTTGGGGAGGTGGGAGCTGGGGGCTGCAGCTCTCCCGCGGCTGCTGCTCCTGTCACATGATGCTCTGCACAGTCCCCTGCTCGCACTGCAGCTGCCCGCTGCCGTGTGCCACTCACATCGCCCCTCTTCTTGCATCACTTTGGGTCTGGTTTAGCTCTGTTGGCGTTAAATGGAGCTGTTGATGATCTGCTGCGGCACAGATGGATAATGGGAATTCATTGGATTATCTGGACGCGTTACTTTGTTGGCTTTATCTTTTATTCTGCTTTGGGTAAGGAAGCAAGATCTCTGGTGTGAAAGTCTGTTCTGAGGTGGTATTGCTGCCTAAAGAGCTGAAATGGAGCTGATATTAAACAGAAACCCCCAACATCCCCACTAGCTCTCTAAAGCACAGTACAGCTCTTGGATTCTGACCATAAAAACCTGGATGTTGATTTCTTTTTACACAGAACTTTACACAGTTCTCATTTTTTCATAAAAATGGTTGCTTTCATTGTAGCGATCTTGGGAGAAGAGCAACCAGGACCTGGTTCCATTCTGCAGGCTTGGCTTTTGTAGCCAAGGTGCACTGTTGAAGCACAAAAGCTCTGTTCAAGATGTGTAGTTTTTAAACAGGCTGGAAACAGAGGTATGGTCTGGAGCGTGTGTTGCTGCAGGAGGAGACAGTTCAAAGGAGTGGACCAAGTTGTGGGAGCTGCGCTGAGGGTCAAATGGAGGTCTGGTTCTGTAAAGTATGTGAGGAAGTTGCCAACACAAATATTACCTTGCAGCTTACATGTGCTGAGGGAACGCAGCACAGCCCTGCAGTGGGGATGGAGCAGAGTAACCATCAGTCTGGCTCCCTGAGGATGGCAGTCAGGAAAGGAAGTGTGCGATGCCAGAAAGCCTGGATGGAGCTGCAGGTTTAGAGGACTTGTTGTTTGAAGTATTTTTAATTATTGCTATTAATATAATGGAACATAGACTAGGAGCTGAGTTTTTAAAATATAATTAAAGCAGAAGGCAGCAGAGGGATTTCTGTGCTGTGAGGCAGAGGCACGGCTCAGGAGCAGAACCTGCTCAGGAAGGTGAATTCCCAGAGTGATGATGCTCTCCACGCAATTCCCGAGTGTGGTGGCAGCTCCCACCAAACACTGCTTTGGAGGGGAGAAGTGAACCGAAGGGATCAGAAAGCTTTCCCAAGCTTGTCCTGCATTCCCTTTTGTTGGGATGCAGTTCCAGTTGGAAGGCAGCCATTGGCACCTTGGCTGAGATGGGAACAGGCTGCAGAGTGTGACGATAGCTGCCCTCCAGATCGGTGCTGGCCTCAGCTGCCATTTGGGCCAGCCAGTAAATCATTTGGCTCGCTGGAAGGAAGCCTCTCCATCCCATTGCTGTACGATGCAGCTTCGTGTGAGCTGTTCCACTTCAAATTAATGAGTGTACTTAAAAGAGTTAAAACATCAGTTGTCAGAGGAAAGAAAGAAAAATCTTTCTTGTTAACTGGGATGCTTTTCAGGAACTTGGCTGCTGGGAAGGCGAGAGGCATGTGCTTTTCCGCCCCGCTTTAGGTGATGGCTTAGTTCAAGGGGGCCCAGATTTGGCTCAGTCAACAGTTGTGTTGGCGTGTTGCCATCGAATGTGCATAAAATGGAGCTGGCTGCAATTCCCTCCTCACTCTAACATGGAGGGGCAGCCGGAGGGACCCGAGGCCGCCGTGCTGTGCCGTGGGTTGCCTTGGCTGGCAGGGTTACCCCGGGATGTGCAGTCCCTGCAGCACGAGCTCTTGCTTTGTGACTGGATCGTTGCTTTCGAGTCCCTGCGTTGTATTTTGGTGTCTTGTCATAACTAATGCATTTCAGCCCTCGGTGTGCCTGTGCTCCCAAAATCTCTCTCCTTTCTCACAGTGGCTTATGTGCTTTTCCAGATGTAGGAGGTTCCTCTCTCGTTTGCAGGCTCTTGCTGTGATTCTGTGGCTTATGCGCATTGCCACAAAATCGAGATAAAACACAACTGGCATTTTAGCTGCTCCAAGAACATTGTGTGTAAATAAACCACTAAATAGTTCAGCCTGTGAAATGTAAATACACACAGCTCACTGCCACAGCTGATGGTGTTTTTCTGTCTCCCTTCTACCCTCCCACCCCTGCCAAGAGTGGGCCAGCCTGATGGGTTTTTTTCCTCTTGCTCTTTCATACAAAGCAAATGACTGCTAAGTACCATGTAGGTGGCATGCGGGCACCACCACAGATTCATGATTTGAATTTGGATGAAAAGAAACACTTGTGTGCTCTTCCACATTGCTTCTGCACCATCTTCTGGAGATTCCTAGACTCTGATGACCCAGAAATTCTTGTTTGGTTTGACTTTGAGCTTGAGCCTATTTTTAATAGCAAGCCAGTGAAGTCAGTAGAAGAGCAGAGGCCCAACTGTGATGACATTTTTAGCCTGTGCCCTTTGTTCATCTTACACACAAAAGGTCGTGAACCGCAGTGAAAGAGGGATCACAGAGGGCGCAGAACAGACAAAGGTGGAACAAATTGTCAGTGGCAGAAGCATAAAGAAGAGAAGTGAAAGTTTTGTGTTCGGAAGGCGATTGAAGGCCACGTGCATCCCATGGTGAGATCATGTCTCTTGTGTTCAAAGTGAGTCCGCCCAGAGTGAATTCAGAGGAGTCTGCTGCTGAGGTGTGGCTTCCATGAGCTCAGTGTAGGAGGCAGGAAGGGACTACACGGTTTCCATGGCATGATGTTAATGAGCACCTCCGCATTTTTCTGAGAGAAAAGATGCCAAAACTGCAGTTCTGGATACAGACAGGTGTGCTTCTAAGCAATGAAAGGATTTTTAAAGACGTCTGAAACATATGAAAAGCCTGATTCTACAGACGAAGCACTTACTTGAAGTTAAAATAATGGGATTGACACTGCACGTTGTATTTTCCAACTCATTTGACTCAGAATGGAGTTGAATTTGTGGTGTTGCCTATTTTCCTACAGGAAGTCATGAGACTCTTCCTGCCAAGATGTCACAGGTAATGCAGAGGTGGCAGCCCCCACTAACTCTGAGGTCTCATTGTGAGGCTGTTTGCTGATCTTCTGATGTGCTGAGGAAGGAATTATGCATTCATGTGAGAGTAGTAAACTTTCAGTTTGCAGTAATAAAATTTGTGCAGCTTGTATAACAGTTCTTGTGTAACTGTGAGTGCCTGCTCCCTGCCACTTCCACTGGCCACAGCAGTGTGCAGCTGGGGAATGTGTGTGCGTGGGTTTGTCTTGTTTTCTTATTTATTCCCTGCCCTCTCCCTTTTTTAGGAATGCAATTGCACGATCAGGCTTCCTATTTTTTTCTTCTTCTCCAAGCAGCTTTTAAATCCCTTGTCTGATGTAACTGTTGTTGCTCTAGGGAGAAAGGTCTTGAAGATTATCTAGTTAATAATCTTCACAAAATTCAAAAGAAGTTGAAGAAGAGTGATGTGTTTGGTGCATCTGTTAAAGGGGAGGACAAACAGAAGACAGTTGTTGTGTTGTAGGAAGCATCTGGCCAGCCCCTCAGAACGTGTGGAGCCTCAGGGCAGTGGAAGCTTTCCCTGTGTTGAGGAGAGATGGATTTATTGGCATGGGAAGGGAAGGATCAATCCAGGTCGATGTGGGACCAGGCTCCCTTGTCCCTGTAGGAGCAACTGCTGGTCCTGACTGCTCGTGCACAGGGGTGTGGGTCTCTTCATACATAGGCTCACTGGGGTTCGTGTGTTTTTATTATTTTTTTAAGTGATTTCTCTCTTGCGTAATCTTTAGACGCAGCAGTATTTTTGCAGGTTAGCTGTAAAAATGTGTACTTCAGTAGGAAAAACAGGTTTTTTGAGAATTCCAAATAGGAGGTAGTTGCTAGACCTAGGTGTTTTTGCAGGTGATTTTGTCAGCTAATTTGTACAGGAAATCAGGCTTTCACCCTTGTAATTAATTTCTCCTTAGTGTCCTTTGAAGTAAGCAAACAACATCCAGGCAGAGAGAACATGATTTGACCAGCATTAACGATTAAATGCAACAGCCACTTGTTTCTGTTTCTTCACTTAAAGGTGCTTATTGTGGCATTCAGACAAAAGTGTCCCCAAAGGCCAGGCTGTGTCCTGTTCCTTGTGCAGTCCCTGTGTGTGTCCACAGAGTGCTGAGCAGAGCTGGGACAAACGCTCTGGCTGTTCTGGCCCTGGGCATTGCTGTCCCCCGGGACTGAGCCTTGCCAGGAGCTCAGGTGTGGGCTCAGCCTGCTCCCAGGTGCCTCCTGCAGCATCCAGCAAGCTGCTGGAAAAGGAGCTGGGTATGTCTGGAAGAGCTGCAGCCACTGCAGTGCAGACGTGCCCTGAGGTGAACAGTGGTTGGGGTGAGGAATGTCTGTTATTGGTTCCAAATTTTACTAAAAACCTTGGAATAATATAGAAATCCTTCCTTCCCTGCCTGCATTTTATGAAGAAAAATGGTTTGATGTATAACTGCTCATTGCCATTCCCTCTGAATTCCTGACTCTAGCAGGCTTTGAGGTTTTCAGTGCCTGTCTGGGGGAATTGTTAATTATTTATTTCAGTGTTTCTTGGGCAGAACCGAGTGGTGTCTTGGGAACTTCAGGGCAGTGGCTCTTGATGGAGAGTTAGGTATTCTGGCAGGAGGAATGAATTTGGTTTCTGATGCATTTTGTGTTGTCTGAGGCTCTGTCAGGACTAGCACTCTGAGCAGATCACATGGAAACACACAGATGGTTTTCCCAAAACGTGCAGTATAGCGTTGAAAGAAAACATGAGACATGAGTGTGCCAGTCTGCAGAAGAAAAGGACAGGCAAATAGGGAGTCAAGGTAGGCATCCTGCTTGGTGAAGGTAAGATCAGCTGGTTTTGGATAGAGTTTTGAGACATGATGTTTCCAGGCTTTGTGTATGAACCATCAGGAGCTTAGTTTTATCCGTGTTGTTAATTTACAGATAAGAAATAGATACCAGCTGGGTGTCTGGCTTTGTGTCGCATCCCCTTTTGGCAGTGATGCTGTGGGAGATGTGTCAGGATGAAAAGTGGAAAGAGAGCTGGTCTCTGACTCAAGGTTTGACAGCTTTAAAATCCTGATAGACTGGAATGTGTTTTCCGCCATTGGTTTCTGTAGAGAGCAGTTCTAGGAACATCTTAGTTTGGGGAAGATCCTGTATCAACAATATAAATTAACAAAGTGTGCTTGCTTTTGGTTTTTAGTTACCACTTGTGCTTCTAAGCAGGAAATGGGAAGCATTTGAAAACCAGTCAAGATTCCACAGCTGAGAAGAAGTGATGGCTTAAAAAAAGGCAGTTGGGCTGTACAAGTGCTCTGTCAGGAGGTCAAGGTGCCACGTTCAGCTAACTGCTGTGCAGCTCCAGGAAACTGCTCCTGGTTCTACCTGTCCTCACTGATAGATGAGCTTACAGACCCCTGACATCCTCTGTCCACTGTGCCCTCTGGTTACACCGTGGCTGCACCTTCGGTGTGTGAGGTTTTATTTGCTCATGTTGGGTGGGAAGTTATGACCCTCCCCTTCCAGCAGGCAGCTGAATGGCAGCTTACAGTGATCCTGGCCACGGAGCAAATCTGAGAGGATGTAATGCACTTATTGAGCATATCCATTATGGGCTTGCATTGTCAGCTTGATTTCCCTGACCCAGAGCATTCCCTCTCTGCTCACAGAGCCTGCCTTGCTTTGCAGGCCTGGATCCCAGGGCAGGGCCAGTGGGGAGTGCATACCATTAACTTCAGCACTCTTTTTCCCTTCCAGCTAAGCCTGGAAAACCTTAGCCAAAAGACAGCAAACCACAGGGAAGTGGAGACGTGTGTGATGTAAGTGACATCTGACTTTAAAAATACTGGCCAGCACCATGAAACCTCTGTCCCTGTCCTGTATCCCTCCTCCTGCTGCCCTTCAGCTCCAGCTTTAGCTGCCATCCTCTGGGATGCCTGTGAAGCTCTGCTACCCTGGGTGCTGCAATGGGATGAATTTGTAAAATCCAATAATGTACTGCATTGAGCAAACCTGGAATTGTGTGTTCTGAGAGCTTGTAGGGAAGAACCTGGCACACCAAGTGTGGGCTTGGCTAGCACGGGTTTTCTGCCTTGTATGGCCTGAGGAGTTGGCAAAATCTTTGAGAGAATAATAAGTTCTGCTGGAAGCCACCATTTTCTGACTTATTCTAACAGTCTTTTAAACCAATGTTTCAGTGTCTCCTTCTGCAGACTCTGGAGAACATTTATTTCATGTGTTACTTAAGAAAAATTGTCATGCAAAACAGCCCTACAGTTTCTTTTGCATGAAAGAAAGCAAAAAGCATCAAACAGGGAACAAGAAATTAAGGAAGTGATATTCCTGCTATAGCTGGGCTGTCAAAACTGAGAGAACTGTTTGTCTGCAGATGAGCACAAATCCATGTGATAACTTCTACTATCAAAGGGAAGGAGAGGTCCCCGTTGTGGATGTGCTCCTGGTTGCTTTTTATTTATATTGTTCATTTGGAGCTGAGCAGTCCCTTAGGAAAGGGCGATGTCAGGAGCTGTATTCCTCCCTTTTCTGTGCCCACTTGCTGTTCTAATAATAATTCTCCCTCCTGTCTGTGCTGCTGCTGCATTACAACACAGTCCTTAGTGCAGGAGCACCTCCTCCTCTCCCGAGCTGCTCCTGATAGTAGCTCTTCCTTTGTACAGCACCAAATACCACCCCCTCCAGAGCATGATAAGCCAAAACCAGTGCATGAGATAAGTAATTTTATTTTCCTTCTCTGGAAGCTGGAAAAGCCAGCTTCACGTATTTTTCTTGCCTTCCAATACCTTTCACATGGGCAGGCCATGGATTTTCTTGTGTATCTTTTACTGATTGCATAAATGGCCTCTTCACAGTGGGTCTGGTGAACTCCTTGCATGTGAGAGCTACTTGGTTTTAAAAAACAACCCACAGGCTGGTTGGTTTCACTTGCCTGTGGCAGGGCTAACACAGGTTGTGTTGGCAGTGGTTGGGGTTGTTGGGTAGTATAACATAAGGGTAGTGTAAAATAAAGTTTACTGCCATTAAATTAAAAGACTGATATCTAGATTGTATGAAACATGCTTTGCAACTCAAGCAAGCTCCTCAATTTTTTGCAAATCTGTCTGAAGCTGCTCTGGAGTGCCTGGACTACCACGGGTGGAGCACAGAACCCACGGGCTCGCTGCAGGATTTAGGTCAGCCTTGCTGTGGAGCACACAGGACCTGGGGTATTGTCCCTCTTCCTGAAATTCCTGAATCACCCCCTGGCTGCTTCTGACATCTGTTTTTTAGGTCTCACTGTTCACTTCAATCTCATGTGTTGGAGCTTTAAGTATTTGGTGTTGTTTGTTCTGTGCTGTGTAAATGTGAATGTGCCAAGGTTTCAGTCACAGGCTGGTGCTTCACAGTCTTCATGCCCTTCTGGCCAGGCTCATGCCAAAGCTTGTGACATCTGGGTGGTATGTTTGGGACTCTGGCACCATAGTGCACTTACCTGGCAATACAGAGACACTTTTTATCTGTTCTGGAGCTCTTCAACAAGTGGTTTGTGCAGTGCCCCCATGGCCTTGCACTGGTGCTCTGGTGCACTGTCACGGGGTGTGTAAAAACAAGTCTGTGTGGGCTGCATCTTGTCTAAACTGGGAAATCATGAGACTGCTTGGTTGGCAGGATGGCCCTCTAACTTACCCCAAAAACTGGTTTGAAACTGCATTTGTGTCTCCTGCATTTGTTAGGCATGAAATATTTGTCCAGGAAAGCATTTCTGAAGCCTCTTTAGTTATTGTGAAGGATTTTTGTTTTTGTGATAGTTGCTAAAAGATGCTTCTGGGTGCTTCCTGATGGCTGGAAAGAGTGAGTTTTGCCATTTGCTGGCTTGGACTGGGACATCTAGGTAATTGTTTGTGCAAATAGCATCCAAACAGAGCTGCTGCACAAATGGAAACTTGTTGCTTAACAGATACACTTACTAGAACTAGTAGAGAAGCTGCTGGAAGTAAAAACTCTGTATGTGCCCAGTTAGAGGTGTGTTTATCTTGCACAAAAATCCTGAGCATGGCAGAGCTGAAGACCTCACAGCCATTTCCAGGCTCTGCCTCTGTAAGCTTTCATATTCCCTTGCTTACTCAATACTACAGTTATCTACATTATATCTTAGTTTTTCATTCTGGTGATTATTGTACGATATAACATTTTACTCCTGTGAAGAACAGAAATGGATCTGCAGGTATGACTGTGGGCAGTGCAAGCCATGGAATTAAACAGTCATGAGGATGCAGAGAGGAAGGATGGTAGGGTACTTTTTAGCATTCTGGCTAAATTTGTCTTTAGCAATTGTTTTAGCAATAGGAGCTATTGAGCTGCAGTTTTCAGCAGTTACAGGAGAAAATGAAATGTAAAGACAACTGAGGCTGGTCTCTAAATACAGCTGCAGTATAAATACCTCTGCAAAAGGCAAATTTGGAAAGGATTTCTTTGTCCAAGTGTGAAACCCAAGTGCTGTTTGTGCTGCAGTCCTTTCATTGTCAGGTTTGTGTTTGTGAAGACAGTCCTCAGAATTATTTTATTTTAAACATTTTATTTACGTTACTTTTAATTTTACTCTGTTAACTAGTGCATTGTGCAATAATTAGTCCCATGCCTTGATTCTCAGCTGTTTTTTTTTAATGAGTCTTGAGAAGAGTAACCTGTGGAGACCTGCATGCTCTGTGTTACATCCCCATGGAACTGAACGTGCATCTCAGTCTGGATGAGTTCATAGCAGCCCTTGAGTTTTGAGTAATATGGCTACTTTTTTCTTCATAGGACTGAGCTTGCCCTAAAAGAAATCATGTCATCAGGGGGAGCTGAAGATGATATTCCTCAAGCAGAGAGAAAAACGGTGACAGACTTTGCTACTTATTGGATAAATCTAAGCAGCTCTTCAATGGCTTAAGGTTAGTGGATTTTTGACAGTATTCCTTCAGAAAAGCCTTGGAACCCACACTGCAGTGTGTGATGCTGAAGTGGGTTGTACAGTGAACATTTCAAACCCAAACCCAGTCAGTTTGTTTAGGAGAGAACAATCCACCTCTCTATGGGTACTTTTGGACCATGTATGTAAGAGCAGAGGTTACAGTTAATAGCAAACTAGAAGTTGGAAATCCCACGAAATTGATGGGATTGTTGCTGAAGTGGTGTGTTTGAAGGCCACAATTAAGGATTAGTCTGGCTATGTGCAGTCCACAGCATGCAAATCCAAACCACTACTGTCTTTGGAAAAAGAAAGGAATGAGGAGCATTGGTCTGGGTGGGAGAAAAGGAGGAGAGGGAATATCTTTGGGGAAGAAATTTAGGAAGCGATAAACAGAATCATCAAAACCTTGCCCTGTATGTATCTGGTGAAACAAGTGCTTAATCTGAACTGTGGAGAAAGGTAAAATCTACATTTATTTACTAAGCAGCTGGAACAACAGCTGGGAAGTCTGACTGGTTTGTCTGCAGGGGAATATACGTTTGGACAGTAATAGGGATATCCTGTTTATGTCAATATATGCTGACTTAAACAGCGTGTATGCAAAGCTGCTTTATTTCTAAGCTTTGCTGTAGAGTCTCTTAAGTAACAGGGGTTTGAGCTCATATCTGGTTGGCAGTTCAGCCTCTTACTGGTCTCTGAGTAATGCTGTATGTTTGGGCCCTTATAGCTTGCTGTTAGTCAAACACAGATGGTTAGCAAAGATGCTTTTAATTCCTCCGCCCCCCGCTATTGATAATCCTTTCATGTGCTTTAGGAGTTGATTACCAAATCCAAAACAAACATTTTGTGCTCCAAAATCTGAATGGCAAATGGGCAGTAGAGGTGAGGAGTTCTTGGTGATTGCATTTGACCCCCTATGAAAGACAGTCTAAAGCAAAAGGACTGAGATCTTGAGACCAGGATTTCCAGGGCTGTATATGACATTTCACTGGCTTTCTGATAGATTTTGCTTGAAATTTTGGCCTAAGTGACTGAAGAGTACAAATGAACACAGTCCATGTTCAGCCTGCTGCTCCAGTTCAGATCAAAGAGGTGGCAGAGAACCTTCAGCCACTCTGTCTCTCCTTTGGCCAGGGAGGGAGCTAGTGCTTGTATCAGATTTCGAGATGAGAGATGGAGCTTCTCAGTATATCCATGGTACTTTTCCAGAAAGAAACTTGCCCAGCTAAATGAAAAGAAAATGGAAAATACCTCTGGATTAAGTATGACAAATAAAAAGGGAGATGGGATTAAGCAGCCAGTTCTGCTGAGTGAAAATAGGAACTTTGCAGAATGGGAACCTGCCTCTGTCCTTACTGTAACCTGGCACAGTTACTTCTTACAGTTGACCACCATTTCACCTCTAAGACCTGTGGTTCCCGTGGGCATAATGACAGGATAAAGCAACACTATAATTCTCAGGTATCTGCTCTGTTAGTGCTTGTTCTCTGGGGAGTTCACCTGGAAATGTCTTGGCAAACATCCTGATTCTTAGTCCAGTTGCTTGTTTTTCCCTCCAGCATAATAAATGCATTTGATTCATGCCCGATACCTTCTGTTTTGAAGATGATGATAACCTTTTCTGCTGTGTTTTGTGCTATTCTCTTGCCCCTACCACATTTCATAGAAAAAAAAATGATGGAGGAGGGAGAAAGGAGAGCAATGATTTCTTTCCCAAAACCTCCTCTGGGCACTTCAGCTACAGGGAGCTGAGCCTATAGCTGTGTTGGCAGCTGCTTAGCTGTTGCTGCTGCCAAAAATTGCAAGGGCTCAGCCTGCCACGTCTTTGTTTCAGTAGCATTTCCTTCCTCTCTTCCCAATACAGATGCCAAATACAGCATTTGAGGAAAACATATGATGCTCTGCCAAGGTTGCTGCTCGAAAGTGTACTTTGTGCTCGTGCTCCCAGTGATAGCATCTCCTGTGGCCATGCCTGCTAGGATGACCCAGGGGGGTTGTCTTTCTAGTGTCTCTACCCTGGGCTATAAGTTACAATAAACTGGTAATGAAATATGCTGCAATGGCTCTCTTCTCCCCTTTCCCCACTCCCACTTGCTTTTTTTCTTGAAAAAGGCTGCAGAGAGGGAGGGTGTAAGGAAGCGGTTTGTCATGGTGTATTGTCACTGGTATTATTTTCTTTGAAATGTTAAAAAGTGCTTAAATGTGTAAGCCTGAAAGTTCAAGGAATTATAAGACTTTCTGTAACTATATTTTGGGGAAGTGATTGTCTCTTTGTACTGGGCACTGGTGAGGCAGCTTGTCCTGTTCTGTGCCCCTCATGGCAAGAGAGACACTGAGGGGCTGGAGTGTGTCCAGGGATGGGAACAAAGCTGGGGAAAGGTCTGAAACATCAGAGGGAAGACCAGAGGGAGCTGGGGAGGCTCAGCATGGAGAAAAGGAGGCTCAGGGGGTACCTGCTGGCTCTGTGCCACAGCACTTTTATCCCATTGCTGCTCAGGTTCTGGGAAAAGGAGCCTGTAACTACTACAAGCCCATGAACATAAAAGGAAATTGCCTCTTTTTATCACCTGTCAAAACTGTGAATGTATTTAAAGCTTTGAATGTTAAACTTACAGTTATTGTAGCCTTCCTCTTTGAAGCATACTGCTGAGTCTCTAGGACTTTCTCAGCATCTTTAATGTCCCTGTGTGACAACTTCCATGTGGCACTGGCCAAGCACACCTCAGCACCTTTAATTGGGTTTCAGCCAGTATTATCTGGCAGCATGGCTGAAATGAACTCCTGACAGGGAATTAATTATCAGCACATAAGTAGTGCTGGTCTTCGTGGAGACAAAAGAGTACAGCAAGAATTGGATAAAATTCTGGACTGTCTGTGAGATGTATCCACTGGCCACACCAGTGCAGCAAGAGAACCAGTCTTCTGTGCCCAGTGTGAGAAACCCATCCCTCTAGAACATCAGATTTTGCGTCTTCACGTCCCATTTGGAATGCTTTAAAAGCCAAGAAATTGGAAACAGTTTCCAGTTGTTGTTGCAGGCTGTTGTACTGTCCTAAATCAAATTTCCAGTCCCTCCTCTGCACTTGGATTCATTTGGTTGCCCCTTTATCCCTCCTGTAGTGATGTTCAGCCAGAGCAGGTTCTCCCCTGATGGTTCTGAGTCAGCAGCCTGGGCTGGGCACACCCCACAGGAAAACCTGCTGCCTTTGTCTCTCCTCACTGCTCTGGTGTCCTTCTGTAGATCTGGAAGTAGCCAAAAGTCTTGCTGTAACACAGGCCTTGAGCTCTCAAGTTGGGTGTGTAATTGCTTCTGGGTCATGTATTCCCTGTCTCTTTTGGTGGGAGGAGCTGTGTTAAAAGCCTGCTCTGCAATCAGCTGAGGCTTTGGGATTCTTTCTCACCAAATAATGCACATCCCCATGTTCTATTAGAAAACTGCACTAAATGTCCTCTTTTGCTTCTGCACCCATTTTATTTTGGCCAAATTTCTTGGTACACGGGAGCAGCATGTGCTGTTCAGCACAGAGCAGTGAAGGGATGGCAGGAGGGGCAGCTCTTGTCTGCGAAAAGCTGTAGTGAAACCGCAGTAATGTATTGTCATAAATGAAGTTTTATTACAGCCATGTCAGAATAGTATCAAAAGAACAAGTGCTACTGTCTGTTTCCATGGAGATCCTTCCCGTTCCCTGGGGAGCCGAGGAATCCGCGGTATTGTGCAGCTATGCCAGCTGCAATTAGGTGAGCAGGCTGCTTGAGGAATATCCGTGTGGACACCCAGCAGTGGCCAAACCCACGGCCACTGTGCTGACAGAGGCTTCTTGAAACACCACTGATTTCCACACACTCACATCTAATGCAGCACGGGGAATTCATTGAGCTGGGCTTTGTGTTTACTTGTGTCAGAATGTTTAAGGCGTGTGCAATGGAGAGGTGACAGGTGAGCTTTAGAGAGTGTGTTAATTAGCTCACAGATGAGGGATAGATGCATGAGCATCATCAGCCCATAATTAGCTGCTTATTTCTTAGTTTGTGCAGATGCTGGTGTTTGAGAGAAGGGTGTTTTCTTGGGTTAGGGTTCTTCAAGTCAACTTGTTAATTCAGTCGTTCTATAAGTTAGTGCCAGGGAACTTTGATTTGTATAATTTAAAAAAAATAATCCGATTTATTTTGTATTTATTTATATATATTTTAATATACTTTAACATTGAATCTCATGGATGTGCTAATTAAATTAAAGCTACCTCTTGCTGTGTTGAAGTCTGTGCTGTATTTTGGGTGTGTGTTTGGACAGTGCCTTAGCTTCTTTTGTTTAGCTAAAATGTTTACATCTATTACAACTAGAGAACGTGATGGATTGTTCCTTGTAGAAAATGCTTTAAATTTGCATGTGTTTGTATCAAGCTGTATCTGAATGGGGATGTTGGTACCCTGAAGCACATATTTATATTCCTGTTTACCCCTTGCTACACCAACATATGTTGCAAGATTTTGAGCAGTTAATTGCAAGTTTGAAGGGATTTTTTTTTTTGTTTTTTTAATTTGGTAATATCCTGTCCAGATTCCTTGGCATCTTCATGAAATATCAGCACCAAGTACTGGAATGCTTTTCCAGGCTGGTAAGCTCTGTAGCTGGTGAGGGATTCATTTTACTTGTAGTAGCTGAGCTAGGTCCCTTCAAGCTGTGTGGGAAGTACAGTTGGCTGATGAGCAGAGGAATATTAATTTCCTTTCCTACCTCGGGTGCTGTTAAAGCAATTACAGTGAGCAGAAACGGGCCAGAATGCTTCTCTGAGATGGTGTGTACTGCTCTGCTTCTCTGATTCCTTCAGGGGACATGGCAAGGTTTCCTAAAGGTGCTGCTGCCCTTGGTCTCTACCCTCTGGGCTTGGAGGTGGACTGTGCTGCTTTTCTGTCTGCTGAAGGTGGTACAGGAACGGGCACAGTGCTTTGAGAGAGCATTCCTTATGGAAATCAATCTGCAATCAAAGAGGATTCTGTCTTGGAAAAGCTGTTCTACTTCCACTTGTAGAGTTGTGCACCTCCTTTGGATGAGCTTTGGTGTAGGTGTGAAGGGAACACATGCTCAGTGGACTCAGGGGTTTGGTCTGCTCTGTTGCCTTTGTTCCAAGATTTGGGTCGCTCACAGGAGATGAGGGAGTGAAGGTTGAGAGCACAAACCTTTAAAGCCCAAATCCCAAGGAATATGTCATTGTTGTGGGGTGGAAATACAGCACAGCATGGAAATTGAGGGGAGGTAGGAGAGAAGAACTGAACTGGGTTGACTGACTCACCTTGTAGCACTGGAGACTGACGGGAGAAAACCAGAAGTTCTCAGGCTGTGTCATGTCACTAACTGTGAGCTAGAGGGTGACAAATGTGGTGATGGTGTAACAGAACCCAGTGAATGTTAACTGTGAACATCCATCTGCTGGCCTGACCTGGCCTGGCCTGACTGTTTCTGAAACGTGGCCGTATCTGTTTGAAAAAGATAATTTCCTTAATGAGTAACAATAAATATTATGAGTCTAAATTAACTAATTTCCATTGGGGTTTTTTTGTATTATGATATTTTAAGAGTCCAGTTTGGCTTTCTGTACATATAACCATAAAATTATTTCTCTTTTAGCAAAAATGTAAGATGTTTTCAAACACCTGTTGCATGTAAGAACATGATCATTTCCTGTTTGGAGAGATCCAGTAACAACAGGTTTTGAGAAACTCTGGCAATCATGGTTCTTGTAGTTCTGGCAGAATTCTAAAGTATGTCAAGTGAATTCTGAGCGAAGTGGTTCTGACTTTGACACAAACATGCTCCTGTCATGTTGGGCTGACTGGATTCTGCTTTCTAATTCTGCTTTTGTCACTGTCTCTTGCAGGGATTTACCTCAGTATGGGCAGAAGCAGTGGCAATCCTATTTCGGGCGAACATTCGATGTTTACACCAAACTCTGGAAGTTCCAGCAGCAGCACCGGTAAGGAAATGTTGCAGGCAGATGTGTTGTGTGGGTTTAAGTGCTGCTGTAATCTCTGGAATGCCCAGGGCCCCAGCTAAGATTGAGATTTCACTGTGTTGTTCAAGCATGAAGAGAGGGAACAGCCACTTCCTGCAGTGCTCACAGTCTATTGAATTAAAATGTTGCAGAGTGTTCAGTGTGTGACTTTTTTAACAAACCCTTTTGCTCTACCTGAGTGTGTGGTGCTTTAATTTCTTACTGAGGAGGTGATGGATTCTGCAGAGCAGAATCTGGAATGGTGTGAAGTCTCTTGCTGCAGCGTGGGCTCTGATCCTTCACACCTTCCTCTGGCTGCGTAGTCTGAGTGTTCTCCTGGGAAGCTGTGACCTTTTGTTGTGTGTGTTTTGTGCAACACACTTATGTCTGGTTCTGGCAAGTTTATGCAGGATAAATGGCCCTTGTTGTGGGGTGTGTGTGCTGTTGGCTCTGTGAGGGGCTGTTGCTGGCAATGCTACACCAGTAATGAAAGCTGAATTTGGCCCTGCAATGGCTCTTTGTCTTGTCTGGTGGGATGTTCTGGAAAATTTGGGAATCCTTTTAATCTTTCTTTTCTCTCCTGCAACACAGACAAGTGTTGGACAATCGGTATGGGTTGAAGAGGTGGCAAATTGGGGAAATTGCTTCCAAGATTGGGCAGCTCTATTACCATTATTAGTAAGTAAGCACAGAAGAGGATTCAGCGGGCAATGAGGGTTAGTGGCAGCTGCATGCCAAATGTGTGGATGATCAGTCAGGAGGAATCAGGGACTGGGCTGAGTCACGATGCCTGTTCCTGGATGAGGGCCCTGGGGACTGCATGGGGTGCTGCAGGGAAAGGCCCCTGTGAGCCTGGTGCCACACTGCTGGTCACACTGCTGCTGCCCAAGGACTTTGCTCCTGCCTCCAAAGCGTCTTCCATGCGTGCTGCATTGGAATGTTCTGCAAAAAAGTGTGATTTACAAGTTTGGGAGCTTAATGTTCCTTTAAACTGCCCAGTGACCCCATGGTACAAGATGGGCAGCTTTGACTGTTACCTGAAATGGGATCCAGGCTCTGACATCTGCCTTCCCAGAGTGAGAGTCTGGCTTTCACACGATGGCACTTGAGGAGGGGGCTCTGCCATGGAGCACAGGAGGGCTGAGGGGGCAGGAAGGGAGGGTTTGGCATGGCTTTCCCTCCCAGGCAGTGAGCTGATCCCTTGTTCCCTGCAGCCTGCGCACCTCCGAAACCAGCTATCTCAATGAGGCTTTCTCCTTCTACTCAGCCATTAGGCAGAGGTCATACTACTCCCAAGTCAACAAAGAGGACAGGTATGTCTGAATGGAGGCCCTTGTTTTTTCCAGACTAGAAAGGTGTGTGGAAGCAGCAAGGAGCTATAAACAGTAGGAGCATAGCTAGGATAAAATCCATGATGTTCAAGGAAGTTTCTTTTTATCCTTCTGCCATGATTGAAAAATTCAGGATAAATAAGAGCTTTGCTGTATGACTGGAAGAATGTTCTGTTACCTGGTCCTGGTTAGAAGGCTGTTAGCCCCAAAGTTTTGTCATTTGAAATCCTGAGCAGTGTCAGTGCTGGGAGCTGGCATGCTGTGGGTGGAAGATGGGTCAGCTGGGCTGAAGCAGAGGAATCTGTTTGATTCTCATCAGACCTTTCAGGGGAACAGCAGCTCCTACTGCAGTACAGCAAGGTTTGAAGAGCCAGCTATGCTATCTGACTGCCATGCCCCTGTCACGTAAGGAGGCTGTGGCTTTCTTAAATTATTTTTTATACCCCTGTACTCAATTTTGACTAAACCTCCAAGCAGCCAGGTGGCTATTCATCACCACATGAGTTCAGTCAGAACTCTTAATATGCGAGTGTTCAGCCCTGCTCTGGTCTTAAACTCCTCCTCTCCCTTACCCCTGCTAGCTGCCTCTGTTTTAATCTCAAATTTGCCTGTGGTGTTTTTGTTCTTGTGTCTAGGCCCGAATTAGTGGTTAAGAAGCTGCGTTACTATGCAAGGTTTATAGTGGTTTGTCTCCTGCTCAACAAGATGGATGTTGTAAAGGACCTTGTAAAGGTATGCTAAAATCAGGATAAAGGTACTGAGGGGTAGGAGGTTGCTGATCCTTGCTTTTCTATTCTGGCATCCAACATAGGGAATACCTTCTGTGATTCAGACATTTAATAATGACACTTTAAGATCAAATGGTTTGGTGGCACTGTTTGAACAGCAAGTGAAAATATTCCAATAGCTGCAGCCCAGACAGGGAGGTGCCCTGGAAGTGTAGCAAAGGAACAGCAAGCTGCTCCCCACAGCATATGCTTCCCAGCCCCTCTGACAACCCTGCTTCAAGCAGTTCCTGGGCTTGACAGCTTTGTGTAGGTTGCATTGCTGTCTGTGTCACAGCTCCCTTGAACTGCAGGCTTAGCTTAGCACAGCTAAACCAGCCACACCATCCCCTTCCTCAAGGTATTTAAAGTTACTTGCGAGCTGAAATTTCAGTCCTTGGTATCCATAGCTTATGGTAATAACCAGTGACATAGCTGTGAGTGGGATAATTATACTTAACTCCAGATACTCTTTGCATTTGGACCTACGTAAAAGCCAGTTTGCATTGCCAGAACTCAGTGTAACGTTGGCACTCTGTGTGCTGAGGGAGCGCGTTTTGGCTGGCATGTTAGTCAGGAGTGTGCTGCATATGTTCTCCAGGAATGGATTTATTTATTTATTATTCTTAAAGGCCAGCACAGCTAACCAAATGCAAGGTTACTGACTGCCTGTTAAAGTCTGGTTTTAGGGCTGACTGTGCCTGTCTCTGAACTGTTTACATCAGGAGCTGTCAGATGAAATTGAAGACTACACACATCGCTTCAATACTGAAGATCAGGTGGAGTGGAACCTGGTTCTTCAGGAAGTGGCAGCATTTATTGAGGTGAGAATACCATCCTCTGTAATTGTTTCAGAGTTTTCTGTCTTATTGATGGAAGTGTTCCTGTGTCACCACATCTGTGAGGGAAGCAGGTGTGCAGGGACAGTGTCCCATGAATCACTGACACGCATTCACAGGAATATTTAAATACTGCCAGAATGGGTGGCAGCATTATCGTTCACTCTCCTCCTTTGCCATTCATTTCTACAAAGGGAAGGCAAGCTAAAATAGGCAAACTAAAATTACTCTGAATGTAGGAATAGTTAGTTTATTCTGCATTAATTCATAAGGTTGTTGATGGCATTTGATTCCTCAGGTATAGCCAAGCTAAAACAGAGTCCATGTCTTTGGAGGCAGAATGTTTGTCTCTTTGCTGTACCTTCATGTGCTTGTCCCATGTATTTCTTGCAGTCCTTAAGAACTTTGATTCTCCAGGTGGGAGGGCTTTGCCTTGTAGACTGCATACAAATAAATACATGTATGGCAAAGTAATTTTAAAAAATTGCCTCATTTGCTGAATGTTTATTTAGAGAAGACCTGTGGACTTCTCTCTCTGACTGCAAATCTGTGTGCTTTCCTGAATTCTTGATTTATTCTGGTTGCTTTTTTTAGGCAGACCCTGTCATGGTTTTAAATGATGACAACACCATTGTAATCACCTCTAACAGGCTTTCTGAAACAGGAGCTCCATTGCTGGAGCAGGGAATGATAGTGGGACAGCTTGCTCTTGCAGATGCACTCATTATTGGGAACTGCAACAACCAGGTAAAGGAAATTCTGGGCCCCTGGGTTTGCCTCTTTGATGTCCCCCCCATGACATCCCTTCTGATCATACAACAGAGATTCCAGCAGAGGAGAACGTTGAAATATTTTTATTGTGATGGTTGCAAGTGGTAGCAAGAGGAAGAGGGTTCTCAAAAATTCTCTCTAAAAATGATCTGGCAGAATAAACTGTGACTCTCTTACAGGTCAAGTTCAGTGAGTTAACAATTGACATGTTCCGAATGCTGCAAGCCCTGGAGAGGGAACCCATGAACTTGGCATCACAAATGAACAAACCTGGAATGCAGGTGAGCTCCACTTCAGTAACAAACCTGGCAACACATCTTAACTGGGTTTTTTGATTGATTGATTGGTTTTAAGTAGTGTAGTCCTTCAGTTTTGTCTCTGTGCAGAGCAGGTTAGTAAAGGTGGTGTAACTCAAACCCATGGACTCATCAATTACTAAGTCATCTAAAAGTTAAATGTTCCCTTCAGAGAAAGCATCAAGTGTTCTATCTGGGGCCAAAAGAAAGCATGAAGATTTTTAATTTATTTCATTGAGATGAAGTGTGAATTTTGTCACTCATTTCTTGGGTGATACTTGAGAGAGTAAGAAAGCTTTAGTTCACAAGTTTCAGTGAGGGATAATAAAAAGTTCTGGTTTGAATAGTGTGCATCTTGCTCTGCTGTGTAGTAGAAAGTGCAATATGGCCAGACCATTTATGTGGGTAGTGTGTTGGAGATGGGCATTCTAATAAGCAGAAATTTAGAGGGTTATGAGACTGCTTCAATAACATCTGGTTGTTGGGGGGTTTTGAGTAGTATTTTGTTTCTTTCTTTTAACAGGAGTCAACAGAGAAACCAGCCAGGCGGGAAAACCCCCATAAATACCTACTTTATAAACCAACTTTTAGCCAGCTATATACATTTTTAGCAGCATCATTTAAGGTTTGTGAAATTAGTGAGTTCATTTGTAATAAAAAAAAAAAAAATACCCAGGACTCTTTGTGAGACTGAATGAAATGTGATCTCCACTGATCTGTAGAATAGAAGACTCTTAAGAATATTCTTTCATTTCATAGTATGCCAAGCACAAACCAAAATCAGGGGAGTGCATCAAGAGATTGTTGCTCTCAAGCACTGTATAACTACTGAATCTCCAGTCCTGTGTCCCATTTGAGCTGAAACAAAGCTTCCTTTGTGAATTGTTTGGGAGTTGGGGTCTGCATGGATCTTGGCGTCTTTTGGGTTCCATATCGTGAAGATCCTCAGACCTGGGTAGATATTAAAAGTCTTTGTGGAAGCAGATGCTTCCTCAGTGCTGCTTGGAGCTCTGATATCAGCCTAGAGGTTTATGTGGAGAAAAGCTACAGACATTTCCTCAGGTGACCCTTTTGGTCTGTTGGAAGGGGTATATGTGATGGGACAGGGCAAATCTGTGTACCAAGAGCAGAGTGTAGCCAGAAGCAGGAGTAGCACAGTTATAAATGACAATGTGTGATGATTCAGTATTAAAATAAACTTGTACCTTTCTTCCCTTGCCACTGGTCCCCTTGTTTGCATTCCAGGAGCTGCCTGCCAACAGTGTGCTGCTGATTTACCTGTCTGCCACGGGCGTGTTCCCATCAGGTCGTTCGGATAGTGAAGGTACAATAAAGGAATGCTCCCTGTCATGAACAGGGCTTGAATTCTCTTTATGTTCCAGGACAAGTGACCAAGAAAGATGTCACAAAGCTCCTTTTAAAAGACAAGTCAATTCGATTCTCCTGTCTACTTAGTAAGATAGCCTTTATTTTCCACAAACAATAATTAAATCTTTGTGTTTTAATTCGTGTGTGTTAACCTGAGAACTTTTCAAAGGACACATCCAGTTTTTGATGCATCTGAAGTACTAAAAGCCTCCCGATTTTGAAGACCACATGGCTCAGTTGATGCATCAGCACAAAGTTCATAAAATGGCTCAGTGGCACCAGGAGAACATGTGGCCAGGACATGGGTGGTGAAAGGACTCAAGCAGCTGCAGGGACTGGTCTATTTGCACGCTCATTAACCTGACAATTCAAGCCCTTCTCATGATTTTTGACAATTCCCCTCACCTCACCCTCCTGTTCTTTTCAATTCAGTAGAATATTTGGATGCAGCTGCAATGTAAAAGCTGAAAACTGGTTGGCTGAAGTAAACATGGTCCAAAGATTTGTTTATATAATTCAAGAAAAAAATAAAACATTTTTAACATCCTAAATATTGTAAAAACCTCATCTGTTTGAGACTTGCATTCCTTTATAAGATGCATGCTTTGTCCTCCCCAGTGCATGATTTATAGAGCTCTCAAAATGTTAAAAGGAAAAAAAAAAATCCCTGTCAGCTTTGGATAGTGGCAGTGATTTTTTTAAAATGCTTTTAACATTTTACTTCTTGCTGCAGCTTGGTGATAGGTCCTAACTGAAGTGTGTTCTCTGAAGCCTGTGGTATGTCCCCCTCTCTGCATGTGTTGTTTCAGCTTAAGGCCTTGTGGCAGAGGCATCCAGGCTCAGTCACCTGAGGAGCTGCACAGCCAGAGTGCAGCTTTCACTCAATGAATCCATCACAACTGCATTCTTTTAATAAGGTGGTGTGGTCTGCACAGTGCTGCCTTATTAAAAGGGAGAGCAGCTGCCAGTTGCACTGTGCATTGCCTGCAAGCCGTGTGTTTGGCAGACCATGTGAGGTGTTTGTAACAGTGCTAAATTAATGTTTGTTCTGTTCCTGATTTTGTATCCCCAAAGCTTCCCTTAAATGGAAAGGTGCCTTGTATCCAAACCTGAAAAAATTGCATTTGGTGGCCAAATGTGGGTCAGCCAAGTCTGCAAATGTATGACAGAATGAGGAAACCCTAATACTTTATTAAAATAAAGTTAGTGACATTTCATACCCGTACCAATGGCAGAAATATATGTTGGTATCTTGTAGGATTTGATATTTTTTATAGCCATTGCTTTTGTCTTTGCTCTCCACCAGACTTTGAGGGGTAGCTCAGTTTTGCAAATTTAGCAGAATATTCACCTTACAGTGGGAACACATATCCAGGGTGTGTGCATGTGAAACTTGTGAATTCTGACTTTGAACTCTTGAAATACTAACCTTTGCTACAGATTTGAAATCTGGTTAAAGCTGTTTGGTCCCTTTATCATTCTCTGATTTCTCCCTTCTCCACTTTGCAGTGTCAGAGCTGCAAATGACAGTAGTATTTCTAGTCTTTTTGATTCATTTAGCTTATTTTTTGATCAAATTCTGAATCTGGAATATGTAAACTCATACAGTAATTTTATAAAGGTATTGATTTTCCTGTAATGGGTTGCATAATGGGTTTTAATCTTTTTTCTCTGTAGTGTAACAAGAGCCAATATTTGGATCATTTGCATTAATGTTTTGTGGGTAAATAGTGAATAATTAAATTAGAAGTTATGAAGTTGCATTCCTTCTATTTGGTAGATGCTGAAATTTCTAAAAAAAACATTAAAAGGGATATGCAGATAGTGAAGTCTCCACATTCCTCTCCCCTCTCCTTACAACTGCAGGAGTTCAGATTCCCTTAGTTCTCTGGGATTTGTTGTTGCTTCCTCCCTTTCATGTATGTAATCACTAAATGTCTAAGAGGGGTGAGTTGCCCCTGCTGATTTTAGTTTCCTTTTCCCACGTGAAGGTCCCTATGATTTTGGGGGAGTGCTGACCAACAGTAACAGGGACATCATCAACGGGGACGCCATCCACAAGCGCAACCAGTCCTACAAGGAGATGCACTGGTGAGTGTCGTGGTGCACACCTGCAAAGTCACAGGAGCTTGTCTTCAGTGGAGAAAAATGCATCAATGCCTCTGGAGTTCAAACTCCTCGATGCAGGACGTCATAATGGGGATTGGCTTGAACACTTGGAAATGAATGTGCAGCTTTAAATGATTATTTAAACGCTTCAGCCTTACTTACGTAAGTTAATACAAGTTCTTAATTACTGGCAAACTTCAGATCAGTGGTGGGTGACTTCTCAAGAAGTTGAACATCTTCTGAACTAATAAGAAGTCCCACAGCCCCTATTATAGACAAATATAGACAATAGTGCAGTTGCTGTCTGAGGATGAATCTGGGGCCTGGGAAATCTGTCTGCTTTTTATCTGCCTGTGGGCAACTGTGTGGCTGAGACACTCGTGCAGTTTCAGAGCTGTGCAGCAGTTGTGGTGCTCTGCTCTTTCTCTTTGCAGCCTTCACCCTGGAGATCTCTACCCTTTCACCAGAAAGCCCCTGTTCATCATCGTGGATTCTTCCAACAGCGTCGCCTACAAGGTAAGGCCCTTGGAGGCAGTTCCTCATGTGGTAGGATACAGTGCCAACCCCTAGTTAGCTTACACTTTTAACAGGCTATTTTTTTAAACACTTTGTATTCAGTCTTTCTTTTCTTTTGAGGTTGTGCATGCTAGTCAGGATCTGACCCTATGAATAGGAACAAGAAGGAGAAGCACATGAACAGCCGCTCATTGGAAAGTAATAAATCCTCCTGGAGGGAAAAAAGGTTCAAGATTTCCAAGGTCTCTGGTGGGAGGTTTACTTTTGTTTTATACCAAAGACAAATCTTGGTGTGTGTGCATGGGGGAGGGAGATAACTAATGTGCTTTTCTTTTTTCCAGTCATCCAACATTCAGTTGCTTTTAAACAACAGAAAGGAGTCAAAGCATTGAGCCTGATCTTATAAAACATGGGGTGTCTGTCTGAAAAGTGTCTGAACCAAGGAAGTAACAAGCCTCAAATTAGCATCCAGTGTTACTGTAGAGTGGTGTTTGCTTGGACATTGAGCCTCCTTCCTGGGGTGCTCTGGACTTACAGTAGAATTGCTCCATGCCAGATCACCTCTGGGAACCTGCAGTTCGGGTAATACAGAAGCAGGCATTGCACTCGTCGTGGCCAGTTGAATCTGGAGAGCATTACACATGTATTTCATTCATGAATGGGATAATAAGAATGTGCTATATCTGGGGAAAGTGCCACTTCTTCTGTGTTCCTTTTTATAGCTCCATTATGTGCAGTGAGGGAAGGGAACATCCACAGCTGCGTTTTGGAGGAGGAACAGGGACGTCTAGTGGCCAGAGGAACTTGTGCCTTGTTCAGTGTCCACAGGCTGTGCTGTTTGTTTTGGAGGCATGTGTTGGCCAAGGAGAGGTACTAAATCAGTGGTCAGTGTGATTCAGGATAGTTCTGTATTGAGCCAGGGAGCTCCTGCCTGACAGCCACATAATGATCTGGCCTCTCTGTTGGGGCTTTGGTTTGTTGTAGCATAATGTATCTCAGAGGGATTTTTAAACACCACTTTATTTAACTTCACCACACTGGTTTCAGGGCAAATCTGCTTTTTCTTGAATTCTCTTCCCCGTTTAAATGGAGGGAAACACAACTGGAATGATGTCCTTCTGAGAAAGTGAGCATTTGGAAGGGAGTTATTTCCCCATGCTCTTTCCTGACATTCATTCCACTATAACATCAGGGGGATTGGTTTTCTTTCAGGGGAAAAGAGTATGGCTTCTGTTAGGTTTTTGGTTTGGTTTTGGTTTTTGTACCACCTTCCTCTCTGATAGAATTGTTAAAAGATGTCAAGTGGATCAGCTCTGAACAGACAGGGGTTCTGTGGAAGGCTTAGGGCAAAGGACCTGTTTGAGGCAATGGATTTCCACATGTAGCTCTTGTGAGAATAATGTCAAGTGTTTACAGCAGAATTTGCTTTTTGCATTGCATTTAAATTTGATAATTAACTTTTCTTTAGATTTTGTGGGCCCACAGTAAGCAACTCTGTAACCTTCATTGAATTTCTTTAATGTGCTCTGCAGTGAGCTGATAGGGGTGTAAAACCCACCAGTCTGTTCAGCACAGCTGGTGGAGAGCATCCAGCTCTGCCTGTGTGGAAGGAGCACAGAAGTGTGAGCTTTGGAAGTATTTCAGGACAGGATTATAGAGGTGGCTGTTAGGAGCACTGACCCAGATCAGAATAGTGTGGGCAAAACTGCGAGGAACCTAGAAATATATTCAGCATTTCAGAAGTGACATTCACCTTCCTCATCTCTCACTGCTGAGCACAGGCAGACGTGTGAGGGGACTGGTTTAGGTGTCTAGTTTTGTTTTCCACTGAAGGTTCGTGGCAGAGCTCTCAAGGTCAGTGTTTCCAGCCCTTGTACACTCCTGCCTGTGGCTGTGCTGGGTCCTTGTCCCCAGAGCTCCCTGACAGACTGTCCTGTGACTGTCCCCCGGTGGGCTGGGACGTGTCTGGAGGCTCAAGTGCTGCCATCAACAAAGAGGTTCTCTGCAACCCTGTGAGGAATTCAAGTCAATACTGACTTTTTTCCACATGGCTGCTCTGATCCTTCCTGATAGGACAGGAGCTATCCTGACATTTAAATGTCACTGCCAGCAGCACCAGCAGGAACAGCAACTGCTCACACATCTTTTTCTGCAGCCCGTTCCTGCTCTCCTGCACGCATCCCCGTCCTCTCCCTCTCTCTGGAGGACTTAAATGGTGATGACTGAAAGTGAGTCCTGCCAGGAAGTGACTTGCCAGTTTGTCAAATCAGCAGCACTTGAACAGCTTCCTCCCCTGTATATTTAGCTGGAAGTGGAAGATAACTGCAAATCGAGCATATCTACTGAAAGCCGTGAATTTTTTTTTTTTAACACTTCCATTTAAATATAGCTGTCTGTGTGTTCTTGAAGGTTACCACTGCATATGTGGATGAAATAATATTTTTAAATCCATATCTTCCTGTAGCTGTGGTTGTCTAGGATCTTGGTAAAATGCAAAGTCTTAAAACCAAACCAAACCAAAATCTCCAGCCATTGAGAATGCAAGACCTTTGTCAGTGACGTGGTATAAATATTTAGCTTAGAAAAGTTTAAATGTGAAGTGACTTCTTTTGGAGATGATGGGCAGTTCTTTCTTAGAAGCGGATGTACATGACATGCACTGTAAAAATCAGCAATACTCCTGTTGGAAAACTTGAACACTGAACTAAAACACCAGTCAATTTTGAAACAAAATGGGGTTTATCCTTTGTGGAGTTGTCCATGCACTGAAGGGTAGGACATTCCCCATCCAGACCTCCTGTCAACATCTGGATTGCAGAGCAGGTTTTTCTGGCTTAACCTCTGCCTGAAACCCACAAGTGACCCAGGGGTGCTCTTGGGCTGCAGGGCTGTTCCCACTGGTGGCGTGGCTGCTTTGGTCTATAACTGAGTGGCACACAATGGAATTAATGAAACATGTCAATCTGCTCATGGTACTGAGCACAGAAGGTAAATCCTTGCCTCTGTGTGTGTACAGTTCAAACCAGCAGTGTCTGGGGTGACTCCTGGAGTTTGAAATGTTTCTTTCACCAGTTCCTGGGCTGTTGTTACTGTCTGCAAGGGAGTTGCCTTTGTTTCTTCCTTAGAGACCAAACCTTAGGATCCAGCATTTTTAGTGTTCCCTGGACTCCTAATGAACCAAAAGGGTTTTTAGCACTACTCAGCTCTCTGTCAGAGATGGGAAATGTTTTATTTTGATTAGACTAGATTTCTGTCTCTAGTATTTAGCAGATTTAGATGAAATTAATTCTGTAAAACTAATATAACTGAAATATACTGTCTGGAAGGGAAAGCTCATTTGAATTACGCAGAGGCCAAAAGGAATTAAAAATGAACTTTTTGAGGATTCTACACAAGCAATACAAATACTAGTGGTGATTTGTGTCTTACACTTGTAAACTGCAATCTTAAGAATCTAATCTGCAGATATGCATGTGGCACTTGTATGCTCTGGAGGCAGGGTTTGAGTCTGTGCTCTGCAGGGATGCAGACACAATCACATTTTCTATAGCTTTGCAAGCCTTCAGTTTTAAGAAAACTGTTCTGGTGACAGCTAATGGGGTTGTGTGCATGACTTTTGGCTTTTCTTTGTGGTATTTGTTTACTGTCAGACAGATACACAGTAGGACTGTTACCTGGTGAATATTGGTGAAAGTGGACAGTGGTGATATTTCAGGCTCTGGAGAAATTCTTGTGCAGTTGAGGAATCTTTGGCAACATTTAAGGTGCTGGTGAAAGGGGCATGAAGTGAGTGCTGTAAAATGAGGGATCAGTACAGCAGATGTTAAGGTTGTGACATACTTGCTTTAAAGGAAACTTAGTTTAAGAATTTTCTTCGGGCTCTCCTGTTTCATCAGACGTAGCTCCTCCTGGTAAAAAGAAAAGGGGAAAGAAATGGTTTTGACTGGGCAGTTAAGTTGGTCTTGAGGGAAGATGCTAAACTCAATTGCTTTCACTTTTACTGCAGAACATGATTTTTTTATTTTCAAGTAATGTGTTACTACTGAAAGCTGTTACTACTAATTTTGATGAAATTAGCGTCTGCCATCAGTAGAGTATTGTAACTCCTTTAAATGAGAGTATTGTAATTCCTTTAAAATGTGGTTGGTTATATTCCTTCTGTGCTGTGATCTCTGAGTAAGTGAACTTGTCAGGCTCATTGCCAGTGCTGAACTGTGTGAGGGGCATTAGTGTCTTCTGTCATAAGTATGATTTGTACCCTTGACTTGCTGAATATTCAAGGCAAGCAAAGTGACCACCAATACTTCAAAATTCTTATCTGTTACAGAATTTCACAAACTTATTTGGACAGCCATTGGTGTGCTTGCTTTCTCCAACAGCATATCCAAAAGCATTACAAGGTATGTGCAGTATTGCATTTCCCAACAAGCTGCAGTTGCATCCTGTATCTATCCCAAAGAGAACATAGATTCCTCAGGAAAAGACAGCTTTTCGCTCCTGTGTAACCCCTAAATCAGGTTACCAGGTTCCCTGAAGTAGTACAATAAAGTTTAGCTATTGTCTGTGGTAAATAATTTGTTCCAACGCTGATGACATTTCTGCAGATGGCTCCAACAAGAGCTGGGAGCAAAGGCTCTCCTCCACAGGGACTGAGGAAGTGGCCAGCCCAGCGTGGGCTGATGGTGGTCATTACAACTCTGGGCAGCTTTATTGCTCCCAGAAAGAGAGCAGAGTCAGTTAAGGTGTCTTGGTGTTAATGCACGTCTCCAGCAAGCCTTTATTGGCAGTCATTGATCAGCCTGCAGGAGAGAAGGTGTAACTAACTCACAGGAGTAGCTCCCCTCTCATGGAATTTAGCGGGTGAGCGACTTCGTTGTGTGGCAGGGACAGAGTTTCTGTTTCATGTGCCAAATGTATCCCTTTGTCTATTGATTTATTTTTCCTTTTAGATCAGTCTCAGCGGGGTAGCCTCTTCACCCTCTTTCTGAACAATCCCTTAATGGCATTCCTGTTTGTCTCTGGATTATCAAGCATGCGCCGAGGACTGTGGGAGAAGTGTCAGGATTACCTCAGAAAAATCAACCGGGACATTGCCCAGCTGCTGACCCACTCCAGATCCATAGGTACGGCCTGGCCAGGCACAGCTGAGCCTTTGGGGGGCTTGGAGCCTTTCTAAACCGAGCTTTCTTTGCCTTCTGCACAGATCAGTCCTTCCTTCAGTTTTTTGGGGATGAATTTCTTCGCTTGCTTCTCACAAGATTTATCTTCTGTTCGGCTACTATGAGGATGCACAAAATCTTCCGGGTATGCAGGGATGTGTGTGCCTCTGTGGGAGCTCCTGTGGACCTGCCCTGGCTCAGGTGGGAGGGTCCAAGGGCTGAGCAGGTCTGGGTGACCTCAGAAAGGTGACTGATGCTCACATGCTGTTCCTGCAGCTTGCACTGAGGCCGTGCCTTTGTGTCTCTCCAAAGGCACGAAGCCTTTGCCTTGCAGGAGCCTCAGCCCTGCACATAACACAGCAGGCACACTCCAGTTCAGTTATGTCTCTCTGGACAGCCTTGTCTGCTCGAAAAACTCCTCTTAATAACTTAGGATTATTATTTCTACACAACCAAAAAGGTACAGAACAAGAATATAAGAGGAACTGGGGAGGAGTGGGTCATTATTTCTGGAACGTATTCATGTGAATGGGTTTTGAAAGGTCTTTGAAGTGTAAATGAATACACTAAATAGGAAGATGGTATTTTGCCTCCCTGTTGGTTAAAGCTGTGCCAACAGAGAAGTCTGCCCTGGATCTACACCATTTTATGTGAGTGTTGGCATATAAACTGCCTGCTCCATTTTAAATACTGCAGGGAAAAATGGGACTGGAGCATTGAAAGGTGCAGTAATCAGTTGTGGAACTGCAGATGTCCAGCAGCTCTCCAAACTTAAGTCAGCTACCTGGGCTGCTCTGATACCAGGGAAAAGAAATAGGTCTGTGTTAGTGGGGAGAGATTTGCCCCCAGTGTCTTAGATATTTGTTTTAGGATGAGATGAATCTCCCACTGGAGATGCTTACATATCTGTAATTTCAAGAAATGAACTCCAGCCTAGTAGGTAAGTACAGGTGAATTTTTTTTTTTGGTCTCTTTTAGTGGTTTTTTTTGTCTTTTTTTTTTTTTTTTTGGTTTTGTTTTTTTTTCCTGCAAAGCCTCAGTGAAAATACCAATAACTATCTGAGATGAACAGGAATTTGTATTACCACTGTGACCATCTCAGAGTCAATGAAAAAAGAAAACTGAAAATACTAGAATATTTTCTGTGTCTGTGCCATACTTAATAGATTAGGGTAAAATTGGCCTTTTGCAGTCTTCTTCCTAGAGGGTGTGAAAGAAATGAGTGTCTGATTCTTTTTGTTTTCACTGTCATCTAGCAGGAGACTCGAAATTATCCTGAATCTTATCCTCAGCTGCCAAGAGATGAAACGGTGGAGAACCCTCACCTCCAAAAGCACATTTTGGAGCTGGCTTCCATACTGGATGTTAGGAATGTTTTCCTGGAAAACACACTCGATGACTATTAAAAGAAACTGTCTTACTGCAAAGGGGATTCCCCGGCCACAGATTTTGAATGGTGCAGTTTTATAATGTGAAAATCATAAAAGGAAGTACTTGATTTTATTTTTAAATTTAGGACCATTATTTTAAAAAGTAATAATAAACAGCTGTTAGTTGAGCTGTTCCATTCTGTATGGGGTCAATTTTATAAGCAGAAGTTTTCATGTCTTTTAAATGTTAAGCTAAAGAATCACTAGAGGTTTATTTCTGGTCTTGTGGCTGTCAACCACATTTCCAACAGCTGATCCTAAGCATAGAAGTATTATTGGTTACCTTTAACCCACATTTGTGGAAATCCTTTATTTTTATACAATTTTAAGAAATTGGAAAGAAAAAAAAAAATCAACAGAAAAACCCCAATATTTTATCCCCAAAGAGTTTGGATTTGAAATGGTAAAGATGGAACCACACAGTGCAAACCAATAGCAATAACAGATTCCTTCATAACAAATATATTTTTTCAGTCTTAGGGAAGTGAGGAGACAATACTGTGGACAATTAAGTTGCATTTGGAGCAGTGCTTTGAAGTAAATTTGTAAAGATACTTAATGCTCCCTCTAAGTTTGATGCAGCAGTTTTCTGTATGAACTGTGTACTGCTGGCCAAGGGCCTGGTTGGGCAGGTGGTCAATAGGTGAACAAACTGCAAACCCTGAAAGTTTGCCCCCACCTCTCACTGACATGTGGGGCATCCTGCCACAGGAAGAGGGAGCATCCTTCAGTTTGAGGTACTATTTAGAAATCCCAGCATTTCCAGCAGCTGTTACCCCTCCTTTCAGTGTGTGGATGGAATGTGTGGCTCCCACAGCATGACCACTCCCTGACAGGAGCTGAGAGGATGTCCTGTACAGTGCTGTACCTGTCACTCGTGTGTCTGACCCCTCTGTGCCACAGCCCCGTGCCCCAGGAGAGGTGCTGATGTTCCCCTTGAGGTGAAACCAAGTGGGAGCTGCCATAACCCCCTGGATGTTTTGCATGTCCCCTCATGGCTCAGTCCTGCCCTGGGAGCTGTGAAGGGCTCCCCAGCCCAGGAGCTCAGTGTGGGTGTCTGCAGGAGGACAGTGGCCTTTGGGAAGGGGCTGGCTGGAGAAGACTCTTGTGGCTGTTGGGAGGAGTGCTGGCTGGCTCATTTGAGACTGCACTGCCTGCCCTACAGAGGAGCTCCTGGCAGTGCAGGCTGAGCAAGGATGAGGGAATGGAGATAAACTATTAAATGGAAAAGCCAATTGTCACTGTTCCATGGGCTGCTAGAAAAGAAGTGAGAGGACAAGTCCAGTCCCAACAAGCTTTTTGTTGGGCCCCAGCCATGCCTCTGTGCTTAGGTGGAAACAGCAGAACTTGGTGACTGCTGTAGCACCATGGCAGTCGTGGGTGCAGAGCATCACCCAGGGTGTGCTCAGGTCAGGCAGAACAGCACTGGTGGATCCATTCTGCTGAGGGAGCACAGTGTGGAGCAGCAGGAACGGCTGCAGTGTAGCTGGGGAGTTTGCATGAAGGTTCTTTGTAGCTGGGCTGAAGCTTGCACCATCCATTCTTTATTTCCCAAGTGTACAAAACCCTGTGAATGCTTGTGTTTGTCCTAAGCAGTCTTGAAGCTGGTACATTGAGACCCCCCCTTGGTGCTGCTCTTTGGACTCTGGCAGGACTTCATTTCCCGGGCTGTGGAGTCTGTTCTGAGGAGTGTGTGTTGGTGCGTGTGCATGTGTGTGCTCGGCGTTTGTGTGTGTATGTACAGTACACACACATCTACTGGCTGGTGTAAATTGTAAATATGTACATATGTATAGGTACTTGTATATGTATTAAAAAGAATGAACCACTACAACGTCTAGATACAAAATTTATATATACACACATACGCCATGTTGGGTGTATTCTACAAGGTGCTGCAGATCATTTGTGGTTGTACTAAAGGTTATGGCTCTTCTTCCACTGTAATTTGCTGTTTCCAGGGACTTACCCTTGGACCTTGAAGGAACTGCTAACTGATTCCAGGCACAGGAGCCCCTAGTTAGCCAGGGGAGTGGGTACCCCTGTATGTATTACAGTGATAAGATCCATGTATTTACTGTGAAGCTGATCCCTGCCTTTCTGCCTGGTAGGAGGTTCCCAGTTGCTAAAATGTGGGATTGTATGTGGAGGCTAAAGATGCAGGAAGCCTTTAATGCAGCAGCAAGTGAGAGGCAGGTTATCTTTGCCCTGCCTGCTGTTGCTCTACCAGCAGTGTTCAGCTTGCATGGAAAAAGGGAATTGAGTTTTCCCCAGCTCACTGCCTTCCAACCAAATGCTTTTGCTTTGCTTTAGCTTTTGCTTTGATGAAGCTATTCTTATTTTGTTTCCATCTCTGTGGAAAAGAAAAAAGTATGCTGTTTCCAGACATAGGAGTGATGATGATGATGATTCCACTCGTGTGGGCTGGTGAGCCTCTGGGACATTGCTTGTGAACTGACTGGGAAAGCCTTGGTGGTCCTCACCTTTGTTTAGCCAGGCTGACGTGGGGAGTCCTTGCTTGTGACCTGAGAGGCTTCTACCATTTGCAGCCCTTCAAGAAAGTTCTGTTTGCTTTTTGCCAATGTAGATTTCATCAGAGAAGAATGCACTTTTTACAAAATGCCCTGAAGAACCTGGAATGGAGGAGGAGAATATAGGCCTTGAAAATTAGTTTTGAAGTTGAATTTAGCAGCAATGACTGTCCAAGTCAAAAATTAATTCTTGAGGTTCCTAATTCTCCTCTTACCTGCTCTTACCTTTGTTGGAAGGTCCAGTGCTGGGACGTTCAAAGATAAAGATTTCACTCGTGTTGGGAGGAGTATGGAATTGTACTGTGGAAGCAGAGGGCTCATACCCTCTGTTTGCTCTAGCTGTAGCTAGGATGACTGTCTGGTCTTGGATTTTGAGCCCCTTCTTTCCCACCCAAAGAACTGCATTCAAGATGAAAATGTTGATATTTTCCCCTCCAAGTAAAAGCTTGTCTTGTTTGAGCTAAGTCATTCTAAACTTGTGCTACTGTGTGCTCTGTGCTATGGTCGTAGGTACCTCGGTGTATGCTTGTGTGTACTGAAGAAAATCTGGTTTCTGTATCTCGCAGTCCTCAGTGTGGAAGCGAAGCAAAGACTGAACCATTTTTAAGTGAGAAGAGAACAAATCCTTTTCTTCTCAGGCCTGATGCCTTCCCTCTTGTCTCGCTCTCCCTTTCTCCATGTATCTTTATTGCTTATATTAGCGGAGAAGACTTGCCAGCACCAGGCAATGCCAAATTAAAGGGGTAAATTCTGCATGTGATACATTGAGAGGACAAGGTGAACTGGACCAGCTGTGTCCTTGCAGGACTGCTCCTGCCTGGCTCCCTACTCCCTGCATGTGGTGTGCTCAGACGAATCCTGCTCCCACAGTAGGTTTGTGCTCCCGCTCAAACGGGCTTTGGAACATCTTGCCAAAAGTTACTGCTGTTGCCTTTCTTCCCCTTTGACTCCTCAGAGTAACAGTGATAGGGTAATGCAGGGTTATGTGTCTTAAATGCTCTGGTTTTTAGTTCCTCTTGGGATGTGATGTGTCATTTTGCTTTGTGCTCCAGCTAAATGAAGCACTAACTTCCATGAGCTGCACAAACAGGGCTTGTTCCCTGGAGTGCATTCTTGAGAAGTTTCAGCACCTTTCTTTGAGTAGTTCATCAAAATGATATCTGTCAAGTCATGACTGACTAAACCCCTCAAGACTGTTCCCCAGGGAGATTTGCAGAGGTGTCTTTAAAGGATCATAGCAAATAGATGGGGGCAGCAGGAAATTTGGCTTCAGTTAATCATCTTCAAAAGCTACAGTGTGAGTAGCTCTAGCCAGGCTTCTCCCCTATGGATGGGATGGAAGTGCTGTTCCATAGCCCATCCCTGGCACAAGTTAGGAAGCACCTCCTTTGCCTCACCACCTCCTGTGTCCTGTAACCATGCTGTGCTGCAGGTCTGCTCCTTTCCAAAGCTAAAAAATCTTGGAATCTGTCTGAACAACTGTTTTGTCTTGAGGATTTTTTGTAAAAGCTTTACCTGTGTTTGATTCCTCAGTAACTGTCCGAGTGCAGCTCAGTGGTGGTAGCTGGTCTGTGGTGGCTGTGGCTGCTCCTGGGGCTGAGGGAGCTCTGCAGGCAGGAACAGTGATATGAACAAGGGAAAAGAATTTAATACAGAGAGCTGGAAACTGCTCTGTGCACCTTGTAAGGTCAGCCTGGACACAGCAGCTGGGACAAAGCACTCCAGAGCAGATTATACACTCCTGAAGGGGCTCTCTTATATTGTAACACCAGACTTTTAGAGCAGTACTGTTCTGTGATGTATTCAGCTGCTTTGCAGATCAGTAGGGATCTGCTCAATAGAGCAGAGGACACACATAACCGAATAGATTTAGGAGTGACAGTCAGCCACTTTGTTTTCCTGTCTATACCACTGCTATGCCAAGACCGAGGAGAGCTAGTTCAAGGTTTCTGGATCTGACTTCTGCCCAGATGCACACACAGATGTTTTGTTCCCGGTTTTATTCCTGTTGGGAGCAGACCCCAGCACAGCTTGCTGGCCTGCAGGAGCCCCAGAGCAGAATAGATCTCCCCAGCCCAGCCCCAGCAGCTGCTCCTTCCAGAACAAACCCTGCTGGGAGGATCTGCCCCCTTGACTTCACGGATCGCTTTGGGCACGTGTTTATCACCATTCTGCCATTGAAGTGGTTTGTTGGGAGCAGGATTCTGCCTCATGCAGGCTGAAAAGCACAAGTTGCTTGTGGTCCGGGCAGGGAGCAGCGAGGAGGAGGAGGTGGGAGCGTTCTGGGAATGCCGAGGGCCCGTGCCCGGCTGCGGGGGTACAGGGAGCCTTTTGCCTCTCTGAGAATCAAATTATTTATTACCAAAAGTAATTTTATAGTGAATTGGTTTAAAGTTATTTTACAGCTGTGTGCCTGTATATCGTATTTTGGTAAAAACGGATATTTTCCTTAAAATATATAGAGATATATAAATAAAACTTTTTTTGGAGCAAATGGGACTTTTTTTTTGCAAGGGATCTGTAATCGCCAAAGCAGTGTGCTGCCAGAAGCGACTCTGCCGTTTTCCGGGGAGGGAAGAAGCGTGTTTTGTGTTACTGGACACTGCGGGGAGAAGCGAAAGCCGCGATGGAACGGGGCCCTGCCGCTTGTCCCCGCCGGAGCGGACAGCCCCGGGCCGGCCGGGCGCCACGGACCGAGCGCCAGCCCCGCGTCCTGCTCGTCACCGCCTTGCCAGAGACTTTGGAGCAGATTTCCGTTCGCTTTTGTCCCCGCCGCGCCGGGGCCGCTCCCGCCCGGTGTTCGCGGTTGTACCGTGTCCGAGCCGTTCGCTGTCCCCGTCCTGGCCGCCGACGCCCCGGCCCCGCCGGCGGACTGTGCTGTCAAATAAACTGTGGTAAACGCTCGTACCGAGGCGCGTGGTCCGCTGCGGGCTGCGACTGCGGGAGGAGCGGGAGGAGCGGGCCCGGGCTGAGGGAGGAGCGGGAGGGGCGGGCCCGGGGGGGCGGAGCCGGGGCCCGGAGGGGCGGAGCTGAGGCCCGGGCTGAGGGAGGAGCGGGAGGGGCGTGTCCGCGGGGCGGAGCCGAGGCCCGGGAGGGCGGAGCCGAGGCCCGGGGGGCGGAGCCGAGGCCCGGGGGGGCGGAGCCGAGGCCCGGGGGGGCGGAGCCGGGGCCCGGGGGGGCGGAGCCGGGGCCCGGGGGGGCGGAGCCGGGGCCCGGGGGGGCGGAGCCGGGGCCCGGGGGGGCGGAGCCGGGGCCCGGGGGGGCGGAGCCGGGGCCCGGGGGGGCGGAGCCGGGGCCCGGGGGGGCGGAGCCGAGGCCCGGGGGGGCGGAGCCGAGGCCCGGGGGGGCGGAGCCGAGGCCCGGGGGGGCGGAGCCGAGGCCCGGAGGGGCGGAGCCGAGGCCCGGAGGGGCGGGGCCGAGGCCGGGGGGGCGGGGCCGAGGCCGGGGGGGCGGGGATGAGGCCCGGGGGGGCGGAGCCGAGGCCCGGGGGGGCGGGGATGAGGCCCGGAGGGGCGGGGCCGAGGCCCGGAGGGGCGGGGCCGAGGCCCGGAGGGGCGGAGCCGAGGCCCGGAGGGGCGGAGCCGAGGCCCGGAGGGGCGGAGCTGAGGCCGGCGCCGCTTCCGCCCCGTGCGGCGCTTCCGGGTCGGCGGTGTCCGGGGCAGCGGCGGCGGCCGCGGGACCGGCGAGGCCCGGTCGGGCATGGGCGGTGAGGAGCGAGGGGACGATGGGCGGGGAGAGCGGAGGGCGGCCGGGCCGGGGCCGCGGGGGAGCGGCGGTGACAGGCCCTCGGTGCCTCGGGGCAGAGCAGCCTCCGCGGGCCGGGCCGGGCCTCCCTGGCGTGTGGGCTGAGGGGACCCTCCCGCTCCCCGGGCCCGCCGCCGTTTGGGGCCGTTGGTTTGGGACTTCAACTGATTCCGCTCCGGGGGACACGATTTTTTTAGCGTGTTTTTCCAGATGCTATGCTAAAAGGTTTTCTGTTACCTTTAAATAATTCATGCTGGTGGGATTTTTTTAGTGTGGAACCCATTTTTCTTTGGTTTTCAGGTACTGCCAGGCCTTGAGGGCTTAAATGGCATTAGAAATGCAGTAAACCAGTGGATGAGGCTCCGGATAAAGTCTCAGCGTTTGGACGCTTTAGACCAGAGTGTCAGCGTATTAAACGTTGGAGGTCGTGGCTTACCAAAGGACCTGGGTGTCTGAGGGCTGTAGAGCAGTAAAATGTTCGCCAAATTGAAGAAGAAGATCGCAGAGGAGGCAGCGGTGGCTCCCAGGCCCGCAGGAGCCGGCCGCATCCCCAGGTCTGTCAGCAGGGAATCCATCACGTCTGTGGGAGCAGACTCCGGGGACGACTTCGTGAGTTACACCTTGCTTTGAAACCTCATTTCTCTGACAGTGTTTTTATCGTGGTTTTGCAGACAACCATTTTAAGTCTAGCGTGTGATTTGAATGGGTGCTCGGTTTTGTGAGTGTATCTCTTAATGCGTAAATGTGCCATTAGCGTGAGTGAACTTAAATATTGAAGAGAAAACGTTTGTTAAACGTAGTTGTTGCCATGAAGCTTCCATTCTCATGTAAACATGACTTACGAGGCTGTTTCAATACAGAACATTGATAAATAGATGTAAACTATTGAATATAACCGTAATTACGTGTAAGATATGCTGTAATAAAATTAATTACTGAAGTGTAGAATGGTTTGGGTTGGAGGTGACCTTTAAGCCCATCCATGGACAGGGACACTTTCCCTAGACCAGGTCACTGCAAATCCCATCCCACCTGGCCTGGAACACTTCCAGGGGTGGGACACCCTCAGCTTCTCTGTGCCACACGCTGCCCAGTTTTCATTTTACCTCTTGGCTTCCTACCTGAGGCATTGAATATGTCTCTGCTGAAAACATGTGCAATGTTGTTGCACTCAAAACTATTACAGTTCACCTCTTTCATTACAAAACATTGTTTAAAGAAGTGGTAGAGTTCCAGGAGCACATGGGTTAAATGAAACTCTGGAATGCTCTGGCACTTCTGCCCTGGATGGCTGGCTGTCACGTTTTTGAAAGCCTGGATTAAAGCAGTGTCACCCCACTGCTGGAGCCAGCAGCAAGTCTTGTTTCTGTCTGCAGAGTGAAGAAGTTTTTTATACAGTTGAGCTTTAAATAATTTTTTTTGATGCTCAGCTGAAAATTTAATTTCTGTTAAGCAGGAAGCTGGAGCTCCTAATGTTTAAATACATTTTATAGTGGATATATATTAGTCTTGTGTTTATCTGAATTTTTTTTTTCTTTAGCACTTAGGAAATTCTCACATAGAAGTTCTGTTTACCATCTTGCAAGTTTGCAAGAACAGGAAACAAATAATGGCAGTGACTGAAGTCTTGAGTGGTTTTCAGAAAACCTCCAAGAATTAGTTGTTTTATCAATATTCATTTAACTGCTCTTGCTATTGATTTTCATGGAGCAAAAAACCACCAGAGGACTCATAAGTCAGTTATGCAGCAGACTTTGTGTGGACAGATTGCTGCATCAGGGCTTCAGTGAGTTTATCCCACCTGAAAAGCATTACTGCCTCTTTTCTAATTACTTTGATTTCCCTGCCTCTCTGTGACCTTTCCTGGTGCCTGTGCTGTAGAGCCTGGTTTCCTCCCCCTCAGTCATTCCATTCCCCCATCTCAGTGACAGTTTGGACAAACAGTTCCCAGGCCTTGTGCTCTGGGGAGCAGGCAGCCTGGCACTGTTAAGCCCTCACTGGTTTTCTCCTTCAGCATTTTTTGCACATTCTGCTGTGCTAGTACAATTTTCCCCTCTATGTGAAAAACGAGTGCTATTCCTAGGCAGGAGAGTGGTTATTATCCCAGACTAAATGTATGGCAGGGTGGCTTTTTTACAATTTTGTAAGTTACAGGGTGTTGCTTTTCTCCCAAGGCTTCTGATGGAAGCAGTTCCAGAGAGGATCTTTCATCCCAGTTGTTCAGAAGAAATGAACAAATAAGAAAACTGGAGGTGAAGCTGTCTGGTATGTGCCCTGATACGTATAAAAATTGTTGCTTTAGGAAATGTTTTCCTTTGAATTTACATGGTTTAATTTATTTTAAAAAAATGGGGTTTCAGTCTTTTGAAAATTGACTGCCCTGTCCATTGACAACAAGGGAGCATCCAGTATCATTAATTTTTTATGAAGGCAACTGGGTCTTTGCTGATTTCAGCAATCAATTTATGTGATTCCTTGGAACAGCTGGGATAGCTTTCTGTCCCTTGTTTCAAACAATGTCTGTCCCCACTTGTGTGTGATGGTTTGTTTCTCATAGGGTCTGAGCTTTCTGATGTTGGCAGTAACACAGTGCCATCCTGAAAGAAGTGGGCTGGGAAATGAAGAAGAAACAAAGGATCCAGCATAAAACAGTCCTGAGGCTTTTTTCTTTCTAATCCCTTGTTCTGTAAAGCTGTAGTGAAGGCTGGCACTGCTCTCCGTGCTCTCCCTGTTGTAGGAGAGCAGAGACCAGGCTGAACTGTGTTACATTCTGCTTCCCAAAGCTCATGAGAGGCCTTGGAAAATTAAGAAAGGTTATAGACACATCAGGATTATTTTAGTTTATTCTGGGGACTCACTGGGCTTCTGTTCAGTTCAAGAAAATATAGGCTTCAAAAATTATTTCACATTAAATTTGAAAGGCCCAAGTGCTCATCTTCTTGCACGAGGAAAACTTAAAAGTGTTGGCTGGGGCTTAATGCAAGAGAGGGAGGCTCTGAGTATCAGGAGTCTCATGCAGGCAACCAGCCAGTGAGAAAATCCTCTTTTCCATTGTACAGGAGCTTCTCCAGGGTGTGTGTGTACTCTGTTTTGGTTTTTATTCCCTGCCTCCCGTGTCAGTTCTGCTGAGTGAGGGTGGGGCAGTGCTGTGGGACTCAGAACAATGAGCAAATGGATGCAGTGGCCATGAATTAACCCTTCCTTGCACCCTCCAGTGCCAGACACCTTTCCTGAACAGGGTTAAACATGTCACTGTCCTGGGATGAAGTGAAAAGGGAGGGACAGTTGTTCATTCTCTGGTTCTGCTCTTGTCTGTGTGACTGACACCCCTGGGACAGGCCCTTCTGTTTGTGCCAACCCTGTGGACAGTACAGAACTATTTGCTTGTGTTCATTGTTGTGGTCACCCAGGTTTTCCTCAGCAGGAATGATTTTCTGATTGAGAAAATCATTGTCATTTGCCACTCATCCTTTTTTCTTTTTTTTTTTTTTTCTTTTTCTTTTTTTTTTCTTTTTCTTTTTTTTTCCCTTTTTTTTTTTTTTTTTTTTTTTTTTTTTTTTCTTTTTGTGTTACCCTAAAAATGTCCTTCCCCAATGTCTGTCCATTCCTGGTCTCTTCTTCTCCCTCCTCATACAAGATTATGCTGATCAGATCCGAAATCTGCAGAAGATAAAAGAGAAGCTTGAAAATGCGTTAGAAAAGCATCAGGATTGTACGTATTTTTCTTTTTTTCCTTTTTGTTCAGTTGAGTTGAAACTTGCTGTGGTTGGAAGGAAAGGTTTGGTGTACAGGTGTGCTAGTGATTTCCTTTCAAACTGTGCACCTCTGTACTGCGAACAATTAGAACACGAGTTGTTGCCTCATTACAGCATAAAAAGCAGCAGCAGTGTGTTGAACAAAGTTGTTATTATACTCCTTCTGCCAAATTTGGGGCTAACATGCTGGAAGGACCTTTTAGAAACCCACAGCTTTGTTCTAATCCAGCAAGGAGCAGTATTCCTGTCTGCTGTTAGCTTTGGCTCTTGGCCAGTGTGCAAGCAGCATGAGGGAATGAGTAGCACAGCACTAGTGCTGCAGTCAAGATGGGGCTAATTACTTGCAGAAGAACTCTTTAAAGTTATAAATAACTTACAGAAGAGTGAGAAGCAATTTTAAAAGATGAGTTTTTAATGTAGCTGGTGCTTGTCTGTTGATAGCCTCCATGAGGAAGTTCCAGGAGCAGAATGAAGCTCATCAGGCCAGTCGAGCCAAGATGGCTGAAGGAATGGCCTTGGCCTTGGAGAAAAAGGACAAGGTAAGAGCTTGAGCAAGACTTCTGACTCTCATGACCCTGGTGTTTTAAGCAGGTGTTACTATTAATTAAGCTAATTGTTCAGCACTTTGTGTGAGTGTGCCAGTGCTGAGGGAAGGAGGAAGTGCTGAGCTCAGTGCCAGGAATGGTGCAGGACTTGCTGCTCAGACTGTTCCGACTGGTTTTAACAAGAGCCCACAAAAATCCCTAATGAAAGGTTAAGCTTGTGCTGGGATAAGATTCAGTGGCAGTTGGCCTATTGTCACGTTTCTTTTACTTGCATAAAACCTGTGTATTTGGGTGGTATAAATGATTCCTCAGCCTTGATCTATTCAAGCATGGGCTCCTACTGTACTGCTGCGGATTATTTTTTTAATCATTGCTAAAGCTTAGTATCTCCTAATAATACAAATTCTTTTTCTTTTTTTTTTACCATAATTGCTGTCCTTGAAAGTCTAAAAATGGATTTTGATATCTTTTTTTCTCCCTTCTTTCTTGTTCAGGAGTGGATGGAAAAACTTGGTCAAGTTGAAAAGGTAATTAACCTTGGACTTGTTTCTTGAGGGGTGTAGTGTGTACTCCTGTGTGTTTGCAGACATCATCTTGCACACTTCCAACTCTATCAGAACTTGACTCTGTTCAGCCCTTTTTACTATTTGGTCTTTGTTCAGTGGGAGAGGCCAATCATTTGCTTTTGGTTGAAATGCTTGGGGAGGTCTTTCTGGTTTTACTTTTCAGCGGGGAAGTAAAGAATGATGGGTTGTGATGGCAAAGTTGTCCTGTAAGGTGGAACATTGTCCACTTTTAAGAGTTCAGTTTAGATGGTCATTGGTGGCATTGTAATGAATTCAGATTTCTTTTTATTTTTTTTTAAGTTTGGTAGTTTGCACCCTGACGTGAATCTGAAAAGATTTCTAGTTCTATATGGAGCACCATCAGGAGCCCTATGGCTGCAAGACAAGATTTCTTTCCCAGAGAGTTCATCTAAACTCCCATTAACTTGACATGAGCATACCTTTGATTTCCTTTGGTTCTGTTCATTTATCAGGAAAAGAAAATGCTTCAAACACAGTTACAAGAAATGAGGGAGCAGAGTTTGAACCTTTTCCAAAAACGAGATGAAATCGATGAACTGGAGGGCTTTCAGCAGCAGGAAATTGCCAAAGTTAAACACATGGTAAGAATATTTTTAACTCTTTATTTAGTGAAGTTTTTACTAGGATATTAAGTTAGTGGTAGCCCAGCATTCATTTTTTTCAGCCTTTATGCTTATACTTTTGGTTAGTGTCAAAATCCTGACAGTAGGTACTGAACACAATATTACATAGTTTATTATCTCACTTAATTCAGCCCACAAACTAGTAAAACAGGTAAGCTTCAGTGAAAAGGTTTATCAGTGTTACTGGTCATCTGTAATGCCAAAGATGATCTTCTAATATTCAGCTTTTGAAAAAGGAAGAGTCTCTGAGCAGAGCAGAGCAGGAGCTGGAGGCACGTGCTCAGGAGCTGACCCACGCCAGGGCGGAGCTGCAGGAGGCCAGGAGCGAGTCCTCGGGCCTCAGGAAGGACCTCCAGGACTTGCAGCAGCAGTTCTTGGAGCTGCAGGCTCAGAGGTATGGAGCTGAGGATTCCAGAGGAGCAGTGGATGTGTTTTTCCCTGTATTTTTACTTGATGCTCAGTTCTGTCTCTTTGGAAGAGTTTATATATGTAGTGACTTGACTGAATTTTTGCCTCTGCTGTGGCCATGGGGATGTAAATGCCAAGCCAATGACAGTAATACTTTTCTTTTGTAAATTATTTCCTTTTTTCATAATTTAACTGTTAACTCTTTTTGGAGAATGAATAATCAAGCAGTGATTGATGATGGTGGCTGGTTTTAGGAGAAGAAAATTTTGTTGATACTTAATCGGTTTTCATAAGCAGCAGAATTATCTGCTAAAGATTATTTTTCTGGAATGGTATGTCACTTGTTTTTATTCTCTTTCTGTGAAGAGATGAACTAATGACAGCTGAGACAAATGCAGAAAATAAGATCACTGCTCTGGAGTTAAGAGAACAGGAGCTACAAACTGTCATTCAGCAGCTTTCTGTAGACTTGCAAAATGTAAGTTTGAGCCAAGTGAGATTTGATTCAAAAAGCTCCATGTCTGCAGAAGTTAGATTAGATATCAGTTATGTGGTGTTGGAAATTTAAGTTTCAAAGTAAGTAATTTCTCAAAATGTTTAGGCTCGAGTGGCTGGTTCTGGTTGTGAGAAGAGACTGGAAATGTTACAAGTGGAGCATGAATCTCTGAAGGTGGAATATGAACAACAGAAGCAAAAGGTGAGGTGCTTTCAGATGCATGTGCTGTTGCTGGTGTAAAGGTGCTCATTTGGGTAATGTACACCTTTGTGTAGTTGGAAGTTTGGTGTCTAGAAAGTGTTCCAGGATCATACTGTCTTTTCAAATAGGACTTTCCTTTTTGCTGGCATTTCCAAATCTCAAACCAGAACAGATTTAGCTAAAAGCTTCATTACAAAAAAAGATGCTGTGATTTCTCATTCTCACAGATGACTTTTGAATTTGCTGAGAAAGATAAACTTACTGAACAGCTGCAGGAAAAGGTGTCTTCCCTGGAAAACAAGCTAGAAAGAAATCTCTCAGGGGATGAACACGTGCAGGAGCTGCTCAAAGAGGTAATTGCACAGTTAAAGGCTGTTTAGAAGTACAGTATTAGTGAGTTTTGTTTTGGGATTTTTAGGTCAGACATGACTTCTCAGCCATGGAAAGAAAGCTGCTGATGTCATACAGCCACGTTTGTCCTGTCAGGGTGTTTTGGCACACTGTGCTGGGCAGAACATGTGGGTGGCTACACTGAGCCTGTTTGTGTAGATCCTGCACAGATGTCTGTGTTGGCCTTTCTGCATTGTCTGTTTGGGCACTTAGAAGGAAGAGAGAAGCTTTCTAGCATCCCCATGGGAGGTGGAACAATTTGGGAGTTTTTTTAATTAATCCTTACAAGAACAGTGAAAGCTTTTCCTTGTTCTGTGATAAGGCAGTGGGGCTGGGAGGGGAACTGTTTGCACACAGGTGTGCAAACAGAATGTTGTATGCTGAAAGCCTCAGCCTCAGAAGTGCTAAACAACAGCTGAAAGCAGAAACTTAGCTGTGGTTAATCCCCTTTCTTTCATTGCTTCTTGATCTCTTCCTCAAGCACTGCTGCTCCTGCTCAGAATCAGCCTGGAGCAATGTTTCCCCAGCTGTGTCTTGGGGAGACACGTTTGCTCTTCCCTGCTCAGGGTGCCTACAGTTGCATCACAAAAGGACTTGGCTTAGTAAACTCAAGGGAGTTTAAAGTTCATATAGAGACATTAAAGCATTCTGTCCCATTTTAGTTTGACCTTACTCACAAAATAAAAAGGAAAATTTTAGTTACCCCACCAACTTATGTCTTTTGTCCATCCTTCCTGGGGTTCTTCACCTCAATGTCATCTTCAGAAAGCTGCTCTGGAGCAGAGGCTGGAGGAGAGCAGGCAGCAGGCCCTGACAGACAGGACACAGCACAGCGAGGCCGTGAGCTACTTGGAGACACGGGTGAGGATTCTTCATTTCACCACACATTCCCCCTCTCTCTGCCCTCTGTGCCCTGTTCCTCCTCCCCTCGCTGCACTCCCAGCCAAAGGTGAGGCTGCACATTTAGTCCTGAAAGGAGAATAATTGATCAGTGTCTCTGGGCATCTCCCCACTGCGTGGGTGGGGAGGCCTAGAGGGGAAGATAGAGGTTTTGTGCAGATCCTCCCTGTACTAAGAAACAAATAGCTCAAGTGTAAGCATTGTTGGGACAGTGCTGTGGTGAAGAATTCCTAAAACCAGCATGTGTCAAATAGGCAGCCTCTTTGATCTCTGTGGTTTCAGGGATTTAACATTTACCTTCCCCTCCTGGGCCACTCTGTGTTATGCAAACTTTTTTTTAATAACATACATGCCAGTGGATAAGGAATTTAATTCATGGTGTAATTTTAGAATAAAGAATTGGAAGAGAAACTACAGATTGCAACAGAATCATTGAAAAAGAGCAAAGAAGCAGCTGTTGACCAGGATCTGAAGATTGAGAAGCTGGTGAGTATCCTGCATGTTTCACTGAGCAGTAACAGACCAGTCTTCAGCACCCCCAGAGACAATCACTTCTCTGTTTTGTTATTCAAGTGTTTGTTTTCTTGCTGTTTGTCTCCTAACTCTGGTCTGTGAGTACATGACACTGCTGCCAAAGGAATAATGCTCCTCAGTTTGAGAGTGTCTCATGGAATGGTGTCTGATCTTGTCAGAATGATGTCAAAATACCATTTTATTAATGTGGTTTTCTTTATTTCTCTTAAGCAAACTGATCTAGAGGATGAAAGAAATCAACTGCAGCAACAGATTTTAAGTGAGAAACATCAGTATGATCAGAAAGTTGCTGGGCTGGAGTCTCAGATTGCTGCTCTTGAAAAAGATTGGGAATTGGAGAAAACAACATCTCAGCAGAGGATTGTGAGTACAGAAACTGTCTGGTGGGTTGTGAGAGTCCTCACAACATGGTTTCAACACAGCTTATAGAACTTGCTTGTTTGAATGTTCTTATTCAGTACTCCTGGCATTGTTATAGAAGATATACTTTGAGGAGCTAAATATGAGCAAAGCATTAGATGTGTTTAATTGTTTAAACAAAGCATTAGAATCATTGTACTGCTTATTTAAACACTCTTTTATTTTACAGAGAGAGTTGGAAAAGGAAAATGAAAACCTCAAGGGAAGCAAAGAAGGGTATGAGAGTTCTTTAAAACAACAAGAGTCTGAACTGAACAGGCTAAAGGTGAGGGCTGAGCTGGGTACTGATGTTGTCTTGGGACAGAGCTGAGGCTGGGGAGCAGTAAACAGCACCGTGGGTTACTTTCAGTGCTTGGGGCCTGTTATGTTCAGGGTGGAGGTACTTGGAGCTGTAAATCATCTCTGGTGCTCAGCAGAAATGTGTTTGAGAAGCATTACAAAGGGCTGATCCTTTTCTGAACCAGAATGCCTAAATCAGGCAGAAATAATACATATATTGTCAGGGATGCGAAGAGCTTGGAAATCCTTCTATCAATGATGAATACAGAATGATTCACAGTGTTCAAACCAAAAAGTTAAAAACTTAAATTATTTGGGTGTTTACAGTTTATCCAATTTTGACTGTAATTTTAGATGGTTGAAATTTTTTCCATAGCTACTCTTGGATGCACAGTTGGGGTAAAGATCTGTTGTAGCAAGGAGCTACTTCTTTGTAATAGAGACTTCAGGCTGAAAGATGTTGTAAGCATTGGGTTTGTTTGGGTTTTTACATCAGTTCTGTGTTGCTCTTGCATGTGCAGAGAGCAGCAGTCAGTAAAACAAACCTAACTCATTTGGAAATTGTGTCAGAACAGTCATAAATGTAGTCCTAACAGATTTGAGGTTAAAGATGAGAGACTGACTTGATTTAGTTGTCTCACATAACCTCTCAATTACTTCTGGTTTACAGAGTGAGATGAGCAGCAGAGAAACTGTCAGTGTGGAAATTGCCAAAGCATTGGAAGAAACACGGAAACAGAGAGAAGAATTACAACAGCAGGTTGGTTGATAATGACTGTTTTAAAGTGTATTTGAGACATCCCAACCTTTCAAAGGGCAGACTAGGTTTGGATTGATTTATCCTAATATTCAAGACCATTGGTCAGAACCATATCCACATGTGAGACAGCAGCAGTGGTTGCCTCAGTAAAGCTTTACAGAGAGAGACTTTACAGAGCCCTGTAATCTGGGAGGTGTTACTGTCTCAGTGCCATCGGAGCCTCTGACACCTGGCAAATTCTTTTGAAGAAGCCTGTTTGTTCTGGTTAGTTCCTGTCACTGCCTGTGTCACATCTGGGTTCCTCTGGAACACAGCAGTTGTAAAATTGTACATTTCCTCATAGGGAGGAGCTCATATCCAGTACCAAATATTAGTTCTAGGTAGTCTTGTTTTGCTCTTCTGTATAAAAAACAGTGGATAATGTGAGCTTGTGTTTGCTTAAAAGTAGGAACAGTCAACTGAGCAAGTTTGACTGGAGTTAGTCCCATCTTTTGGTTCCTTTGTTCTGGGACTGCTGGGCCAGATCTGTGTAGAAGGGGTTTAAGGCCATCTCCTGTTTTGCTCAGGGGCTTTGGCAGCTGCCACGTGCTGCCTGTGACAATCTGATGGTGGCACAGACAGGGTTCAACCCTTGCAGTGTAAACTTCATTGTAAACTTCAGTGCTTGTAACTGAGGGCAGCTTTGGGGAGGTGATGGCTCCTGAGCCTCTGAGGGATGTTGGACCTTTCAACATCCTCTTCCTGTTTTATATCTTTAATGACTTCTGTTCGTTGTTTTGTTGTTTTTCTGCTTTGAAGGTTTCACATCTGAATGCCCTAATAAAGGAGAAAGAGCAGCTGATTGATGAAAAATGTGATCTGCTGCTAAAACAGAAGGAAGAACTGAACCAACTCAGTCAAGGTTCGACCAAATGAGTCCACTGTATCCCAGACAACTTTAAGTAGTCTCTAGTTCTGGCATTGCCTGGTAGAGTGTAATTTGTCTAGATTTCTCTTCCATATTTAATCTCTTAGAATTTTCAAATTCTAAGAGAATTTATACTCTTTATACTTTATAAACTATAGGTTTATACTTCTCTCCCCTGGCTTTCTGTCTTCATGACAGACAAAATGGATTAGAAACTCCCATCTGATGTGCAGCACTGATACTAAGCAGGTCTCTCCTTCCCCAGATCATGAAGCTGCCTTGCTGCAGGTGCATCAGTTACAGCTGGACATAGAGGCAAGTCAGAGCCAGGCAGTGGAGAAGGAAGAAACAGCAAGAAAAGAAATTGATGAGCTGAAGCTGCAGGTACAGGAGTGCCTGTTGTCCAAAGAGCATGAGAAAAATGTGAGTGCAGTTGCAAATCCATTCTGTCAGACTTCCCAGGAAAAGAGGGAATTGTGCAGGAGCCGCCCAGTTCTGTCCTGCCTGGACAACCAAAAAGAAGTCTGGCTTCTCCCTGGGGAGTTCTTGGGCTGCAAATGTCATGATATCTCTCCACTTCACTGTTTATTTTTATAGGTTTTGGAGCTGGAGGAGTCGACGAGGGCCTTGAACAATGAGCATTTCCCTTCTCCAGAAAACTCTGTGGTGGAACAGAATGGAGAAGTGGCAGCTGCAGATGTCATTCAACTTCAGAAAGATAACAGAGAGCTGGAACAGCAAGTTGCTGAGAAAAACAAGGTGAACAGAAACAGCTGGTAGTCTTTCCCCTTTTAATTGGGAAGCTGAGTGATTGGTGCTGCCCATGGTGCAGCCTTTAAAGAACAGGCCTGTCCAATTTGAATCCAAATGCTTTTCTCTGGATTGCACAGGTATCTACCGACCATGAATAAAAACTGCAGCCAGAGCTGCATGAATCCTGATCTATTTTGGCAGAAAGATGCACCAAATGATACTATTTACAGCTTTTCTGCAGGGCCCTTTTGTGTGAATTGTGTTCAGTTCCACAGTGCTGTCACATGAAAGCCCAAGTGTCCTGTCACATGCCTGCTGCTGTGTGCAGCTGGCAAGGCAAGGCTGGCAGGTTGCTTCTTCACAGCTGGCAGTGTTATTATTTCATTCAGTATTTGCTTATCAGGGGTTTTTCCAGATACCTGGGGGTCCTGACAATGAATACTGTGTTAAACTCTCCTTTGCTGTGCTTACAGATGATAAAGCAGCTTCAGCAAAGAATGACAGAACTCAAGAAAACTCTCCAGAAGGAGCTGGTAAGGGTTGTGTGTTTTCAGTCTCTTCAGATGGCACTTGCTGGCAGATACTTGCCACTATCATTCCAAAAGCTTGACTGCTAACTCCCCTTTCTGCAGTGGTTTATCTCTCCAAGAAAAAAAAAATCTATTTAAAAAATTATCAAAGGTTTTAAAATTGTTATTTTTGCTCTGATGTTGCAAATTATTCTGAAGAAAGCTCATGTTTGAAAGGCTCAGAGCAGGTTAGTGATAGGAGAGAATTAGCAAGGAATAATTTCCACCACGGAGCCAGGTCTGTGCTGGTTTGGAACATTGCCATCAACCAGCTCCTGTCCTGGAGTGTTGAGAGAGCTGGAAACACTTTCCTGCTGTGACCCCAGGAAGGATGAGAAGCTGTTGATGCCCACTTTGTACCCACCTGTGGGTACAACCCTCTTTAGATATCCTGAACCCAGACCCCTCCCAGTGTCAAGCTAACAGCATCTGCAATGTACTTCTCTTTTTCTTCTGTGGGTTTTCTTTTGTAGAAAATAAAGCCTGACAGTGAGGTACTTGAGCTACGTACAAATTCTGAAGTGCCTAATGCTTCTGTGACTGTCACCAACAACTCTGACCTGAACGACTCCAGGGAGATAAACTTCGAGTACCTGAAACATGTTGTACTAAAGTTCATGTCCTGCAGGGAGTCTGAGGTAAAGGTGCCACTTACCTTCTCTTTCTCTAGCTGTCTTTCTCTAGAAATTGCCACCTGTCACCTCCCAAGGACACTTTATGCCAATGCCATAATTTTACAATTAAAAAGTGTACAGTATAGCTGACAGCAATGTGTTTGGACTGCTATGAAGTGCATGAAAGGGAAATGTGAGTTTTTAGGAGGCAGTCACATCTGGGTGTTATAGATCTGCATCTACAAGAGATTCCCTCTACACTGCTCTGAAAAGCACATGGAGTATGAAATTAGAATGGCTGTACATTTAAAAAAGAAAAAACAGCAAGAGAAAGAGAAATCACTTGCTATTGGTCTATGAGGTAATTCCTTGTGCATTTGGAGCTCCTTCCTGTTCTCCACAGTTATGTTAAAGTTAGAAAGTCATGCCAACAAAACACTTAATTGCAAGTCAGTGGGTAAGGTAAAAAAGTAACTGTACAATTTCATGGTATCCCGAGTGCTTGCCTCTGTCACTGTGCCCCAGTCAGACTGTGGAGTTCGTGTGCCTCAGTGTGTATTGGAAATCACAAGAATCTCTCCTGCCTCATGCTGGTTTAAACCACTTCTCAAAGCAGGAGCCAGGCTGCTTCTCCACTCTGACTAACCAGGCCCCCACTCGTCTCCTTTCTCCAAAACAATTGTTAAAGAACAGGAAGCCAGGAAACAGAGGTAAGATGCCATCCTAGGCCACTGAAACTGGGAATAATGGGAGGCTGCTGGTCTGCTGAAGTCTGTGATAGACCTGCAGAAGTCTGTGCTGCACCAAAGTCCTGAGTGTAGAGCCCAAGAGCATCATAAGCAACATAATTCTGTGGTTTCTTTCAGGCATTCCATCTCATTAAAGCTGTGTCTGTGTTACTGAATTTTTCACAAGAGGAAGAAAACATGCTCAAAGAAACTCTGGAGTACAAGGTAAGGGTTCTGTGCCATATGTAGTCTCTAATGGGATTCCCAGGAGACAATGAAAATTCCTAGGTTGGGAGATTAGGAAAAGTGTCTATTTTCCAAGTGTTAGCTACAATAATAAAAGTAATTTATTATCAAAATGTTAGCTGACCACATGCAGGAACAGTCCATTTCAGTGAGGGAAATAGCAGCTTTCTGGTGGTGGAGGAGTTGGGGCACAGCTTTGCCCAGTGAACTTGATCTGTGGGGGGAAGCTGGAAGCCCCTTGCCCAAACAGTCAGTGTTAATCAGCAGGAGCCTAATTCTGGGTCTGTGTCTCCTTTCCACGGGCTGAGATGAGATCTGCAGGGCCCTGGCTGTGTGGTGGTTAGGGAATGTTCAACAGGGAGTGCTGCCTCAGCTCCAGGTGCTGCATCATCCCTCCTCACCCAGGAAGTTGGGATGTTTAGTCTGCAGATGAAGAGATTTCCTCACCATCTGGTTCAGGGAACACTGTAATGCTACACTGACTAGAGGCACTGTGTTTCAGTGACTGTACAGTTCTAATTTGAAATTATTTTAAAGGAATATACAAAGTATAACCTTCAGTCATTTTCAGCTGTGGGAAGTGGGTGCTGTTCCTTCCAGATTTGATCGTGTGAAGCTGTCTCCACTTCTTCAGTCTGGAGTTTGCAGCATTCTGATTTATAAACAGGTCTTTCCATCAAATGATGAGAACATGGTTGTGTACTGTATTAGTCCTTTTCCACATCTCAGAAGTGTGAACCCTGTGTGCTGTTGTGTCCTAGATGTCCTGGTTTGGGTCAAAGCCATCTCCCAAAGGCAGCATCCGGCCGTCTATCTCGAGCCCAAGGACTCTGTGGCCTTAAGGGAAGCTGAAGGTGGCAGGCAGTATCCAGGCACTTCTTTCTGTGAAAAGAATGCTGAACACACTGCTCCAGGTGTGTCTTAATCACTGTCATTGCAGTATTTTGTACAAGAACTTCTGGCTCTGTTTACAAAACTAATGCTGTGCAAGGAGATTTTCACTACAGACCGAACAGCTCTGGGCTGGAGTCGGGGACCACCTCGGTGTCTGTGATGGGAGCAGCTCCTTGTGCTCATCACTCCTGGGTTCCTGGAACCCCAGAGGGTTCTGAGGACCTCGCTGACAGCAGGGCTGCCAGTTCAGGCTCCTGGGATGGTGATTCCAGCTGCTGTTCACGGTGCTGGAGTCCAGGGACTCTGGGCACAGCAAAGCTGCTTGTCTGGCCGTGGGAAGCCAGCAATGGAAAATGTGTTGGCAGAACAGTGTTGAGAGTAGGATGGTTTGCAAAGCCTTTCACAGGACAGGAGCAGGAGCTTTAACCAAAAAAGAACTCTGCCTTGCCTTCTAATACTGACATGACTAATGGTTGGCATTTTTTCATATCACTGTGTAATTTAAGGTGCATTTATCCTGGCCTGCAGTCCTCAAGGCTGCATGTTGATGATTATTTAATTTGAGAGCACAACTTTAGAGTTGTCTGATTTTACTTTTCTTAAAGAAAAATAATATTTAAGATGGTCTTAATTATAGTACCTAATCCTCAGTCGCCTTTAAAACTAATCCATTAGCCTGTTCCATGGGTTGTTAGCAGTGGGAAAAGAGGTAGGAAACCATTTTAAATTTTTAAAGCTGAGTTCCAGGTATTGTAAATCCACACTAAAAAATACCTTTTATTTAAAAAAATAAAAATCTAGTGACAAAGGGTGAAGAATGCTGGTACTAAACACTTTGATTCATTTCTTTTTCTTCCAAGTCTGCTAGCAACAAATCCTCATTACCAGGATCTGTCTCTTTGGTTGTGGTTTTCTGTACTTCAAATACTGATGCTTAAAAGCTGTTATGAGTATGTTAATAACTGTGTCCTGACTATTATGGTAAAAGAAATGCTGTTCATGAGGGGTTTGGAGGCAAAATTCAACTCTTAGTGAACAAGTTGTGGTTCCAGCAGCTTGTTTTCCTTAATACAAAAAGGAAAAGGGACCAAAGTGGTGCTTCCTCCCTGGAAGCACAGTTTTGCCCAGAATTATTAACATCACTGGATGATAATAAAATCTGGATCCAAATGGGAAGCAGCACTAAGTCTGACTTCTGAAAACTGAGACCTATTTCCAAAAACCTAGGTGTGTATGGAACTCAGTGAGCACGCTGCAATTCTGGGAATTCTCTTAAAGGAAGTTCAAACTTCTTTTAAATACATTCAGGATAATTCAGGCTTTCTCCAGTGGAGATCCAGCAGGAGATGAATGTGCTGATGCAGAGGATCCAGCCCCTGCTGGTGTCCCAGACAGCCCCTCCCCAGACACAGGTACTCCCAGGAGCTCTCACAGGTGATGCTCCTCAGCTTAGGGCCACGTTGGATTGTCTGAAGTCAAGAAAACCAACATAAGGTTTTGGTACACTAAATCTTGTCCAAAGAGTCTTTAGTAACCAGATTCATGGCACTTCCAGACAGGATAGAGCATGGAAGGGTTCACCCCTGCTCTACTGTGAAAATGGACAATCAAAAAGTACATTTATTTCAATTGTTTCTCTACTCTGATATAGCGAGGTGGAATAACCCTGTTGGTTCTGGGAAGATTTTAGTCTCTGAGATCTTTTCCTTTCTAATGTCCCTTTGCCCTGCCCCTTTTCTGTGGGACCAGGGGTCAGGACTCCCTCACTCCCACTGCTCCCTGCTGAATGACTGTTGGGTTTATGCTGATCCTGGCTTCAAAGGTTACTGCTGAACAGTAAGGAAAGCAGGACAGGCAGCCTGGAACAGAGTGACAAAGTAAAATCTTGGGTTAAATATTTACTAACAACTTCAGTTTCAGATCTCAAGTCCTCATACAGGATCGACTTACCATAAACTAGTTCTTAAGTGTTGAATTTTTGTTAGGTATCAGAGCAAGACTGGTGTGTATACATGTATTTAAAAGCTAATGCACTTTCCCTTGTCTCCGAACAGTGGTTATACATAATCCTTTCTATTACCATTGGATTTCCTTCCTTCTATGCTGTAAATATGGATTGTATGATGAAACACTATGAAATTTGTGGTGCAATACATTTTGGATCAAACCCCTAATCTTGATTTCTTTCTTTTTATAGTTCTGGTTATCTCCCCTGGGATGCCATAGCTATTTAGAATTGACTTTTAAAGCATGACCCAAACCCCACCTTTGCCCAGGCTGAGGATGGGTGTGCCAGCTGTGCCACCAAGGCCTCTCACAGGGAGCTGTGCCACAATGAGGTGGCACTGCTGCTTCCAAAATCACTTTCCACCAGGAACAGCTGCTGCTGCACTTTGAGCAGCTGATGAAAGCAGGGACTGGGTGGAGCTGGGGCTCCCTGAGCAGCTGGTCCTTGGTGCCAAAGGGCAGGGAGCCCTGCCTAAGCCAGAGGGACACGGGGACAGCCATGAGTCATGTCCTGCCTGGGCAAAGCACAGGCAACACCTCTGGTGCAGAGGACATATTCTGAGGTGTCTTCTCAACTTTCTAGTGGGGACAAGAATATAAAAATCAAACCCAGGGTGATTATGTGTTCTATTCATTGCATCTTAGGAGTCTGGATTGGAACAGCTGAGCTTGGTCTCACTCCTACATCCAGGACAGAGCTGGATTTGAGGACAATTCTCTAAGCAGCTGCAGTTAGGAGCAGTCCTACAAAGGTGGACACTGGGTTGGACTGGGTTATTGTAGGCCTGCTTTGGAGTAAGTGTCAGACTTACAATTTAGCTGAAAATAAATTTAACTCATGTGATCCAAGAACTTTATTGATGCAGCAGGCACTTCACTTTACATTAACCCAACCCCAGAGTCCAGGAGTCCTTCACCCACGCGTTCCAACAGCCCTTCTCCCACCCTCAGCTGCAGGATCTCAGCCCAGACACTGCTACCCTGGGACTAAGCAGGACACACGGGAGCTTGTCTCACCACACCTGGCTAAAGCAGCATCTGAAACACCTGTTCACTTACAGGAACAGGGGGCAGGAGTGTGCCTTCTCTCTGCCTGTTAAGGAGGGGAGCAGGAGAATGTCTTGGCTCCTATATGTGATAGTCGGAATATGCAGGAATACCTTTACTCTTCCCCCACCTTTAAGGTTAAAAGCATTCCAAGAGGAGGTTACTGTAGGATTTCAGTAGATTGCAATCTCTAATAAAGATGGACCAGTGTAATTTCAGCTCATTCCTTCTTCTGAGTCCAAACCTGACCGCCACCTCTGTCCAAGTTAACAGTCTTTACACAGTCTTTCTTGCTGTGAGAACTCTTACTATGGAGCCCAGGCCTCCTACTGCCAGTGCCTGTGGGAAAGGAGAGAGGTTACAGAGTCACCACGTCCCACACAGAACAAACACTGAAGAGTTCAGCCACACGAGGGACTGTGGCTCTTCTCCAAAACTAGAAACTGACGTTCTCCACAATCTAACCATCTTTTGGATCTCGAGGGCTCCAGTGTTGCATGTCACTGCCAGAGCAGATGTCTCACCTCCCATATCCCTGAGGAGGAGGAAGAGCTGCTTCAGTTTCATTTGTGTCCCTCAATGTGAACAGTGTTTCCTTCTGAAGTCCAGAAGATGGAGGTGATTATGAAAGAATAAATATTTAAGCTGGACATGGGGCATTTACTTTGCAGCCACAATCCTGCAGAGCACAGGAGTATCAGAGCAGCGTGAGACACGGCGCTGGGAACACGACTGGACAAAGGCAAGGCACCCACCTGGAGCAGGACCTGCAGGTGCTTCAGGCAGGTAAATGTTCCTGAGCTACCAGACCTGCCACAGGCCTTTTCCAGAGGACAGACTGGTACTACCACTGAGCTGATTGCTCTGAGCAAGCCACACATGCTACCAGGCTTTAAACCCTGCCCAGCCTACTCAGACCTGCCTTGTTCCTTTCACAACACAGAGGATGAGATGCCTTTCATGTCCCTACACGCTCTGAGTACCAGTCAGGGTGGTGGTGTGACACCTCCCATGCTGGGAGCACCACCCACACTTACCTGAAAGCACCTCAGTGGAAACAACAGGAAAAATAGAAAAAAAAAAAAAAAAACCCTAACAAGCAGAAATATGTTCTTTGCTGTCCTGAGAAATTCCCTCCTCCCTTGTCAAGGCTTGGCAAAGCTGGTGACAGCAGCCAGTAGCTGGAGTCCTGCTACATCCCAGGAAAAAAGCTCTGCACCTTGGGAAAATGACACCAGCATTCGCAGCAGCTGCCCTGCCCAGGGAGCTGCAGCATTCCCAGGGATCAGTTTTCCCAGGAGCACTGACAGCCAGGGCTTCAGCTAAAAGCCCTGCAGTGGGGGAAGATTTCCCTTGGATTCCTGCCCAGGGGCAGTGGCACCCAGCAGCTGCTTCAGGGATGTGCCTCCCCCCAGAGAGTGCCTCGTCCTGACACAGACAGGGAAGGAGGTTCCACAGTCAGCTGCTGAGCACATCCCACACGCCCTGTTTCACAACTGGCATTCCACAGAAACACAAGAGGCCCCAATGGAATCTCTGGGGACCTCAGAACCCTCTCTTGCTAAACCCTGTGACTCAGCTGATGAAAACTGCCAGACCTGAGGCAGCCTAAGCCCCCTCAGCTGCCCCATCCACCCAGTCACATCTCCACCCCTTCTCCTCGCTGGGGCCCCTGCACACCCTGCCATAAGTGTCCTCTCCCCATGGCAAAGGCTTTGTGACTGCAGGCTCAGAGAGACCAAAGACACAAGGAAACGCTGAGCTCCTCAGGGATGAGGCCCTGCCTTCACCTGCTTCCCTTCAGGGGCCCTCCTGAAACCACTGAGCAGGACCCTGTGAGTGTGGCTGAGCCAAGAGTGCCCCAACACGTACCTTTTCATGCCACTGAAGTAATATTGCACTGCTGTTTTCTGTTGGCTTTTCAAATCCTTTATAAATGTACTTCATTAACAAATCAACACCGTTTCTGTCTAAGGAATTCACCGCTTGTTCTATTTCACTGCTTTTAAAAGATGTGAGGACTTTAAGCATCGTTCCCTGGGCCTGCTCCTGGGAAGACAAGGCAAAGAGAGAAATGTGAGAAGGAGAACAGCTGAGAACGATCCCGAGGCTCGTGTTTGGCAGGAGATGCTGCAGGCTGGGTTGTTTCTGAAAGCGAGGAGCGCAGGTTTGGGTTAAAGGCGGAAGGGGTCAGCACACAGGGATCCCCCGGGCCAGCACAAGCCGATGAGCCGCAGCGGGGTGCCGCTGTCACCTCACGGCGCCCGCCCCGTTACCTTCATGGCCGCGTTCCTGGTGTTGCCCGGGGAGCTGCGGATGGCGGTGTGGAAGGCCCGCAGCGCCTCGCCTGTGCGGCGGCGGGTCAAGGACTCAAACCGCGACCGGCACCGCGCACGGACCCGGCCCGCGCCCCACGGGACTGCCCCGGCCCCGAGCGGGCGATCGCCGCCGGCCCCCGGGACTCCCCCGGCCCAAAGGATATTGCCTGAGCAGCGCTTCCACCTCGGGGCTGGCATCGGGCTCGGCCGCCGCCGCCTCCTCGGGCTCCTCCACGAAGCGGTTCTCGTCGTACTGGTCGATGTCGAGGCGGCGGAAGCGGGACGAGAGCGTGCTCCGCGCCATGGCGGCGGCCCCCGCGCCCGCAGGAAACGGCGCCGGCCGCGACCCGGAAGCGGAAGCGGCGAACGGCCCCGCCCCGCGCGGGGTCACACACGCACCGCGCCAGTAAAAACACAACGGAGCCGGGAAAAAATCCGAACAATGACTTTAATGTACAAATCCCGTCGCTGCAGCAGGTTCGCGGGTTGAATCGGGATCCCGAGGAAAACGGAACAAACCGGGAACGGGGAACGGCCCTCGGACCGCTTTATTGGGATCCACGTAACACTCGGAAAAGGCTGGCTCGGTCCTGCGCCGTGAACGCAGCACGGGCAGCCCCGGCCCCGCCGCACACCGGGCACTGACTTTGCTGCTGAAATTTCTTAAAACTTACCAAAAACAAAAAGCTGAACAAGAGACGGGCCCGAGCGGCTCCCGGAGCGTGGTGGTTAAAGGAATGAGTTCATCTAACCCAGGACTAGGCGAGGACTACATGCAGTAGTACAAATCTCAAGGACATATTACAAATACTCTGAAATTAATCTAGGGGAGGGGAGGGGGAAAAAAAAAACTTGCTACAGACACCATAATACACAATAAATTTAGATAATTTAAAAATAAAAAAAGGCAAGAGGCAGCATTTCAGCAGCAAAGTGCTCAATAAAAAGTATATTGTAAAGGGGCAGGGCAGGGAGAGGCGACAGCAGGCAGGCGAGGGCTCAGAGGAAGTACGGCGTGGTTGTCCTGGGAGGAATGACCCGCTCTGAGTCTGGAACTGCGCGGAATAACTTTGGTTCTCTTGTATTTACATCTTTAAAGACCATGATGGACGCGATGTTCCCGCAGCGGTAGCAGTAGTTGGGGGCTGACCATACCGTTACCAACTTCTCATCAAACATGAATTTGTATCCTTCGTGGACGAGCTGGTGTGCTCTGCAGATCAGCTTCAGGTTGTTGATGTGAACAAACTGCAAGGGGAGGGGGAAGGTCAGTGTGCCCTGAGCATCCTGCTCCTGCCCAGCAGGAGGGAGAACACAACGGGGCTTTGGAGACCCCAGCAGGGAGAAACCCCTGGGAAATACGGGTGGGAACACCCCAGCAGCTGAGGAACAGCATGAGATCCAGGCAGCAGGGCTGTGCTGTCCCCAGGCTCAAGCCTTCCTGAAGGTGCCCTGCAAGAGCCACATGACAATGACTGCAGCTCAGGAGTGAGTGCAGCTGTTGTGATGTGGCCAGGTGAGAGCCTGCAAAGGCTGTGGAGCCCTGAGGAGTCTGCTCTGTGCAGACACAACAAAATTAACTCAAGAATTGCTTAAAAAATGGTATTTTTCTCCTAAATCTTTAGGAAAGCATTCCACATAGAGCCCAGGGACCACTAGTGAGTTTCACCACATCACGCTTTCAAAAGTAGTTCTATTTGTGCTTTTAGGTTCAAGCAACTCATTTTTTTCAGCTGGCACTAGCAAAGCTTCCCCACCACCACCACGAGTTACTGGCAGAGGTGTGACAGGGGAGCTCCTTGTCTTGCAGTGCCCTCGGTCCACTCAAACTCCCCAGTGTTTGAGCCCTCAGTGCCCCCATCCCAGAGGGGGCAGCAGCGTTACCTCGTTGGTGACCTTGGCCCCGAAGAGCCAGCCCGCCCCGCGGGGGCTGATGGCCCACGTGTCCACGTCCTCGGGGTCTGACCACACCAGGTCGCAGAAGGCGCCTTTGTGAGGGATCTCCTGGTTCCGTTCGATGGTCCGGATCTGGTCCAGGGTCTTGATGTCTGGGGAGAGGCCCCCGTGCACACACAGGATCTGCTCGTCTATTAACTGCAGGGAAACGACACGCAGCACTCAGCATTGGCCCAGCCCGGGCGCTGCAGGGGAGCCTGCACAGCTCACCACCACCTCTACATTTCCATTCAGACAGCCTGCTGCTGGTGTTACCGTGGTGTTTGCACTTACAGCTGCTATTGTGAGCATGTCGAAGACTTTGGTACAGTATCTCCAGGCGTTGGCGTTCCCGTATTTGGTTTGGCACTCGTCTGTTGGAGAGAATGCTTTCATTCCTTATGGACCACGGGGAAACAGGCAGCACAGGCAGAGCAAACACTGACAGCAGACCCTGCACACTCAGCTGTGTCACACGAGCCCTGGCAGGAGCCCTGGCCAGGACCAGCACCAGCAGCAGGAGGGACTGAGCACCTCTGCCTGTGCCTGTGCAGCTGAATGTGGCACCACGACACAAGCAGAAACCCCACGTGCCAGAGGAAAAAGAGCAGCAAGATCTGCCTTAAACACATTCCATTTGGGAAACACAACGACCACGTTAACAGATGACAACACTGGAGCCCGTGTCCCACCCGTCCCCTGGAGAGCCTTGCCAGGGGTTCCCAAGGCAGAGGTGCTGGGAAAGGCAGGACTCACCGTAGAAGCCGTACACCTGGGTGATCTGCCTGCTCTCGTGGTTGCCCCGCAGCAGCGTGATACGGTCAGGCCACTTGGCTTTTAGAGCAAGGAGGTACGTGAACGTCTCGAGGCTGTAATACCCTCGGTCTACAAAGTCCCCCTGCAGGCAGAGAGCCGTACATGGAGCAACAGTCACACGAGAAAGTGCCCCGTGTGACACATCCCCGCTGAACTCCTCACTGTCACAGAGAAACGCAGCGCTGGAGGGCAGCCGGGATCTGCTGGGACCCACGGGCACTCCCCTCACCGCTGCCCCGACGTGACCCCGCGGCCCCGGGACACCGGGGCACGGCAGGACGCTGTGCCTCACCCCGCGGGGCTCCCGGCAACACAAGGTGCGGGCAGGAGCCCGAGCGGCCCCAGCGCCGGGCGGGGCCCGGGACTCGGCAGCGCCTCGGGATTTCAGCTCTCAGCCGCTGTCAAACCCAGCGGGGCCGGGCCGCGCCCGGCGCACCTACCATGAAGATGTAGTTGGTGTCGGGGACCTGCCCGCCGGTCCGGAACAGCTCGCACAGGTCATAGAACTGCGGGAGGAGAGAGGCGTGAGGGGGCACCGGGCATCGGCACCGACTCCGGCCCGGGGCTGCACCGGGAGCGGCCCGGCCCGGCCTTACCTGCCCGTGGATGTCCCCGCAGACGGTGACGGGCGTAGAGACGGGCTGGACGTTGGACTCCTCCAGCAGCAGGTCACAGACATAGTCACAGAGGCGCTGCGGGAGGCAGCGGGGCAGGGTCGGGGTCAGCGCCGGGACCACCGGCACCGCCCGCTCCGGCCCGCCCGGCAGCGCCCGCCCCGGCCCGCCCGCCCCCGGCCCGCCCCGGCCGCTCCCGGCCCCGCCGCCGCGGCCGCACCTTGAGGTCGTTCTCAGGCAGGTACTTGCAGAGCCGCGCGATCTCCACGTACTTGTCCAGGTCCAGCGGCGCCATCTTGGCACGGGCTCGGGCAGAAGCGGCCCCCCCGGCACTTCCGGGCGGCGGAGCGCGCCGCCGGCGCGGGCGGAAGCGCGGGGCACTTCCGGCGCCACTTCCGGCCGGGCCGGCCCCGCCGCCATGGCCCCGCGGGCGCTGCCGCTGCTGCAGCCGGGGCGGCGGCCGCGCCCGGGACAGTGGTGAGCGGGGCGGGGGTGATGGGTGGATAGCGATGAGTGGGGCGGGGGGACCGGCGGGACCCCGGCCCGGCCCGCTCTGAGCGCCGCCCTCGCCCCGCAGGTACCGGCTGAGCCCGCGCGGGGAGCGGCCCCAGGGCCGTGTGGGACTCGGCTGCCTTCTCCTGCCCGGCCGCGTCCTGCTGCTGGGCGGTGCCGACCCCGCCGGGGCCTTCGCGGACGCGCATTTCGTGGAGCTGGGTGAGGGCCGGGCCGGGCCGGGGCTGGAACCGGGCCCGCGAGCGGGACCGGTCCCGGGTCCGATCGCCTGTCCCCGTCCACAGCCTCGCTCCGCTGGGTCCCCGCCGGCTGGCGCGGACTGAGGCCGCGCTACGAGCACGCCACGTTCCTGCCCGCCTCCGGCCCCCCGCGCCTCTGGGTGTTCGGCGGTGCCCACCCCGCGGGGAACCGCAGCTGCGTCCAGGTGCTGGACCCCGGTGAGTGCCCCAGCACCGGGCTGCGGTTCGGGCCTGCAGGACGGGCCTTCTGTTCACATGCTGGTTGTATGGTTAATCAAACGTCTTAACTAGAAATAGGAACGTGGGAGAGCCCTGCAGTGAGGGGAGTGCAGCCACAGCCTCGCACATTCCACACGTCCTCGGCGGCCATCGGGGCCCGTCTGTTCGTGTTCGGGGGTGGAGACAAGGGAGCAGAGCCGGTTAAAGACCAGCGGCTTCACGTCTTCGACACAGGTACCTCAGCACCTGCGGGGCCGTTGGTCCTCCGGGCAGTGGGAGGGGAGTTTAGTCAGAGGGGTGGAGGTGTTGAGCTCTGTTTGGAGATGAGTCCAGCTGGATGAGTGGCTGTTCCTGCCTTGGCAGTCCCTTACATTCGTGTGGTCGCTGGGAATTCAGACCCAGTGGCTTGGATGGGAAGCCTCTGCAGGGCTCCACGGTTGCTGGTCTGTAGAATCTCCAGAGTTTTCTTGCTAATGCACATGTGCTTCCATTTTTAGCCACCCTGACCTGGTCCCAGCCAGAGACTCATGGTGATCCCCCTTCTCCTCGGCATGGACATGCCGTGGTTGCAGTTGGGACCAAAATCTTCATCCATGGAGGTTTAGCTGGAGATATTTTTCACAATGACCTGTTCTGCATTGATATAAGTAAGTGTGGATGGAGGTACTGCAGGGCAGTACCTGTGTGCCATGTGCTTTGATGTCAGGGGACATTTTTTTCTGAAATACTAGTCCTAAAGTCCTAAAAACATTAGTTTCTTTGTCTAAATCAACAGAACGTGTGGGGTTACTGTAATGCATTCCTGTGGACGTGTTGTTTTCCTGCAACAGATGACATGAGGTGGGTGAAGATCCCAGCCACTGGGGACATCCCTGGAGGACGGGCATCCCACTCCTCAGCAGTGTTCCAGGACCACCTGTACATTTTTGGTGGAATAGGTCCAGATGGGACGCTGGATACCACGTACAAGTATCACACAGGTGGGGAGGCTGCTCTCAGGGGTGCCAGGGTAGATGCCAGGCAGCTGGGGAACATGTTCCCTGCTCCAGTCCTGGGCTCCCCCTGGCAGTTACACCACTGCAGGACTGAATGCTCACAACTGTTTTAATTAATGGTGTCCCTGTCTGGTGTGTGATGTTTAAAGCTGTATTTTTGCACTGCAGGAAGGCAGCAGTGGACACTCCTGCAGTTTGAATCTCCCCTGCCCAGCGGGAGGCTGGACCACGCCATGTGTGTCATTCCCTGGCAGGCTGGGGCACACGGGGACACAGGAGACACCCCAGCTGGGACAGAGCCACCTCTGTCAGCAGGTGACAGAGCTGAGCCCCTGCAGCAGGGCCTGGGTGATGGCTGTGCTGAAGACACCTTTGTCCATCTGCTGTTCGTGTTTGGGGGGATGGACACAGAGGGGCAGATACACAGGGACTGCCTGGTCACCCTCATCGAGTGATGTCCCCACAGCACCAGCCTCCCCCTGTGGGGTTAATTCTGTCCCTTAAACACCTTGGGCAGCTGGCACGGTGCTGACACCCCTGAAGGACAGGGGCTCTGCCTGCTGCAGCCCCAGCCCAGGGAACATGGCAAGAGCCAAGGTGTTGTAAGGCACTACTGGAGCTGGCACCAGACAAGGTCATTCTGGACTTAACTAATCCCATGGATTGGATAAGGATCGGTTAAATAAAGAGACCAAATTTCAATTAGGCTTCCTTTTTTGTAAGAACCTTTATTAGCTGTAAACTACTTTTCAGTCTTCAGAAAACTGGTCTGTTTCATATGAGACTTTATTAAAGCTCTGAAGTTTTAATACTGCAGGAAAACATAATTAAGCCAAGCTCCTCCCTCCCTGCTGGGCACCAGCACTACAGCAGGCAATGGATTCTGATGGATAACCTCCTCTCCCAGCTCAGTAACAGCTGCCCCTGCAGCAGTTACTCAGGTTTGATATCCCCCATCCCTTATCAGGACGTGTTGTGGAACTGCAGCAAGGTCCAAGGCCACCCACTCCCTTCAGAAACTGAGGCCCAGCTCCTGCTTTCAAACCTCCCACTCTCCATGAGCCCATGAAAGGTGACCTTGAGGGGGTGAGCTGCACTCCCTCCTTCTTTAGGGTTACTCCAGATCCTGGCTGGGGCTGGGTAATGGAAATCACAGAACTAGAACAGAGTCCAGTGTAAATAACAAATTTATTGTGGTCATTCCAGGTAGAAAAGCTCTACACCAAGTTCACATGACCAGGTTGTTAAATAGAATGTTTCACTGCCAATACTTCTAAACCCACATTTACACTCCCACCCCAGTACCCTCCCCAGACATCGAGCAACTGCTAACGAAAAGCAGGATACAGCCACGTCGGGCTAGCGGTTCCAGCTCCACTCACGAGTGAAGATTCAAAGTTACATTCCAAATTAAGAGTTCAATATTTTAAACAAGTGTTCCTGAGTCCAATATATACACACACCACATTCGGAGACGCCGGTATCTACAACTCATCCTTCTCTGCTGCCTCCTCCTCGCCGGGCGGGGGGCCAGCACTGCCGTACAGCTTGCTAACGATGGGCTGAACCACCTCCTCCAGCTCCTTCTTCTGTGCTTTGAAATCTTCTATGTCCCCATCCTGGTGGCTTTCCAGCCACTCGATCTTTTCCTCCACCGCTTTCTCTATTGTTTCCTTGTCCTCAGAGGACAGCTTCCCACCCAGCTTCTCCTTGTCCCCAATCTGATTCTTCAGGGAATAGGCGTAGCTTTCCAGCTCATTCCGGGCATCGATGCGTTCCTTCAGCTTCTTGTCCTCCTCGGCAAACTTCTCAGCATCGTTGACCATCCTCTCGATCTCCTCGGGCGTCAGGCGGTTCTGGTCGTTGGTGATGGTGATCTTGTTCTTGTTGCCCGTGCCCTTGTCCTCGGCCGTGACACGGAGGATCCCGTTCACGTCGATTTCAAAGGTGACCTCGATCTGGGGGACACCACGAGGGGCTGGAGGGATTCCCGTCAGATCAAAGGTGCCCAGGAGATGGTTGTCCTTGGTCAGGGGACGCTCACCTGCAAGAAACAATGAGAGAGGGTTACTTTCTTTCCCAGCTGTGGCTTTGTGAAACCAGGAGTGACACGGGTCCATGAACAAAGTACCTACAAGCCTTGATGAAAACCCTACAGCAGGCAGATGCCAGCTGTCACATGGGCCACCACAGGTGACACCCACCTTCATAGACCTTGATGGTCACAGTTGGCTGGTTGTCAGAAGCTGTGGAGAAGATCTGAGACTTCTTTGTGGGAACAACGGTGTTTCTTGGGATCAGCTTGGTCATGACACCTCCAACAGTCTCAATGCCAAGAGTCAGGGGACAGACATCGAGCAACACCAAGTCACCTGCAACAGATCAAAGGCAATACTGTGACACAACTTCAACACAAAACAGAACACTGCAGACAGGATCCCGAGGCCTTGGGGCACAGAACTCCAAGGCCTGGAAAAGATCCAAGTTTGTCTGCATTTGCTTGTCAATGCCCAACATCCAGTGTTAGTCAGCTCTCTCAGGTGGCAGTGAAGGTGTCATTACCTGTATCCTGGTCCCCAGAGAGCACTCCAGCCTGGACAGCTGCACCATAGGCCACAGCCTCATCTGGGTTAATGCCACGAGAAGGCTCCTTCCCATTGAAGAACTCTTTAACGAGCTGCTGGATTTTGGGGATGCGAGTCGATCCACCAACCAGGACAATCTCATCAATGTCAGACTTCTTCAGGTCAGAATCTTCCAGAACTTTCTGAACAGGCTTCATAGTGGAACGGAACAGGTCCTGCAAAGATCAAAACCCAAGGACTGTGAGACTGTATTCCCAGCAAGCCCCATTGTGCAGCCCCGGGGGTACAAAGTACAACCACTACAAAGCAAAGATGCCAAACTGAGGCCCAGCCTCAGCAAGGCCCAGCTCCCTGGCAGGCAACAGCTGCCTGCTTACACAGAGTTATTTATACTCCAAAGTGCAATGTCACAGCATGAGATGCTGCACATTCCCAAGTCCCAATCCAGAGCTGAGGCTGTGTAACTTTACCTTTCTAAACTTACCATGTTCAGCTCCTCAAACTTGGCTCGAGTGAGTGTCTCTGAAAAATCTTCTCCTTCAAAAAAGGATTCTATTTCAATCCTGGCCTGGTGCTGAGATGACAAAGCTCGCTTGGCCTTCTCCACCTCCCGCCTCAGCTTCTGCACAGCTCTGTTATCCTTCCTAACATCTTTGCCAGTTTTCTTCTTGTAGAGCTTGATGAAGTGCTCCATAACACGCTGGTCAAAGTCTTCTCCACCCAAGTGAGTGTCACCATTAGTAGCCACAACTTCAAAGACTCCATTGTCAATTGTGAGGAGGGACACATCAAAAGTTCCACCGCCCAGGTCGAACACAAGGATGTTCTTCTCTCCCTCTCTCTTGTCCAGTCCATAAGCGATGGCAGCAGCAGTTCTGTACAGAGAAGAGGCTGTCAGAGCTGGGGCTGGCAGCCCACAGCTGCCCTGGGGCACGGCAGGGCAGGGTGAGGTACTCACGGCTCGTTGATGATGCGCATCACGTTGAGCCCCGCGATGGTGCCGGCGTCCTTGGTGGCCTGGCGCTGGGCATCGTTGAAGTAGGCTGGCACCGTGACAACAGCGTGGGTCACCTGAGCAGGGAGGGAGGGACAGTTACAGAAATGACAGAAAAAACTGTCTGTAAACAGTACCAGCCACTCTGAGCAGTGCTGGGAACAAGCAGCCCGTCTTTAGAGATGAAGACCCAGCAGCAGCTCAGCCCATGGAAGAGGCCTGCAGCACTGTGGTTTGGGAGGGCAAGGTTACTCCTGACTCAGCCTACCCTTCTCCCATTTCCTAAAGCTGCTAATCCAAGTAGTGACCAGTGTTTCCTATGCACTTACTTTCTTTCCCAAGTAAGCCTCTGCTGTTTCCTTCATCTTTGTCAGGACCATTGCAGAAATTTCTTCAGGAGCAAATGTTTTTGTCTGGCCACCTCCAACATCGACCTGAATATGGGGCTTGGCTTTCTTCTCAACCACCTGAAGAGAACAATAGATGCTGTCTCATTCAACTATTCCAACTTCTTCCTGTGGTTCTTTGTGAACATCAAGCAAAACCTTTATGACAGGCATAACTTGAGTGCAGATAACAGCAGGAACTGTTTAAACACCAATCCTCTCGTGGGGGCACTTTACTGACCAGAACTGTGGGTCCCCCCCTCCAGCCCCCCCACCTCTGCACTCTGGGCCCACCTTGAAGGGCAGATACTTGATGTCCTGCTGCACGGAGGGGTCGTTCCAAGTGCGGCCAATGAGCCGCTTGGCATCGAAGACGGTGTTCTCCGGGTTGGATGTGAGCTGGTTCTTGGCAGCATCCCCGATCAGGCGCTCCCCCTCGGGGGTGAAGGCCACATAGGACGGTGTGATGCGGTTCCCCTGGTCATTGGCGATGATCTCCACGCGCCCGTTCTTGAAGACGCCCACACTGGGGTTGCGGGAGAGCGGAACGGTCAGGCGGGGCCTCGGCCTCCACATCCCCCCCGCACCCCCTTCTGCTCCTCCCTGCGCCCTCCCGGGCCCTGCAGCCACTTCCCCGCGCCTCCCGTGGGCCCACAGGCCCTGCCTCCCCACAAGGGGCCCAAGCACTGCCCATCAGCCCGGCCGTCACCCCGTGCCCCGTCCCCACGCACCAGGAGTAGGTGGTACCCAGGTCGATGCCCACCACCGTGCCCACGTCCTCCTTCTTCTCCTCGTCGTCGGCCCAGACGGCGCCCAGCGCCAGCAGCGTCAGCAGCAGAAGCCTCATACCGACCGCTCACCCGCGCCCACCTACCGAGAGGCCGCCGGTTACACAACGGAGGCGCCACGTGCGTGGCCGCCCCCCCTCACCCCTCCCCGCGCCGCAACCACCCTTACCGTGCCCAATCACCCCTCGCCCCCAGCCGATCTTTCCGTGTCCTCAACCGCCAACCCCCCTTCACCGGCCCGGCCCCGTGCGGCCCTTATCGCAGCCGGCCGGCCCTCACCGTGCAGAAGCGCCGCGCCCCGATCTCCGCTGAGGCGCCAGGCCGCGCCGCCCGCCCTTTTATACCTTCCGTTACCCCTTCGTGGAGCCTCTCCATTGGCTGCCGAGCCCTCGCTGGAGCCTCTCCATTGGCCGGCTGCTACCAAGCTGTCCTCCCGCGATTGGCGAGCGCCGCGCGACCGCTCCGCCGTGCCCGGCGCGCCCCCCTCGCGCCGCCCCATTGGTTGCACCCGCCGGCCGCGGCCACAGAGAAGCGTGAGCCAAGCGGAGCGTTCCCATTGGCTGGGCGGGACCACGGCCGCGGGGCGGGGTGGGGGGGCACTTCTGGAAGTTTCCATGGTTACCGGCCGGGGGGATAACCCGCCGGTGTGTGTGTGGGGTGGAGCTGCTCCCGGGGCACCGGGGGTACGGGCGGTACCGGGGCACTGCCGGGAGGGAGGTGCGGGGAGCTTAGAGCCGGGCCGGCATCATGGCCGGCCCATACGGGGTCAGAGCCCCGTCCCTGTCCCGTCGGGGATGAGGTGACACGCGTGTGCCCAAGCGCTCCGAGGCGACACCGGGGCCCATCCCCGGGCAGCCGCCGCCCGTCCCGCCGGTGCCAGCAGGTCGCGAGGCCCCGCCGTGTCGCGACACCGCGACCTGCACACACGAGCCGGGGCCGGGAGCTGACGGCGGGGCGAAGCCCTGAGGGCGGCCCCGGCTCCGCCCGCTCCCCGGCCCTTGCCCCGCTCCCGGTGCGGCCCCGGGACTACAAGTCCCAGGAGCGCCGTGCCGCCTGCGCAGTGCCGCGCCCGCCCGGGCCGCAGCGGGAGCCGCCGGGGCGCTGGCCGGGTAGGGACACGCTCGTATCCCGCGACAGCGCTCGGCTTCCTCCCCCCGAGGAGGAGGAGGAGGAGGCGGGAGCGGTGGGAGGAGGAGGAAGGCCCGGGGCCTGACAAAACCCTTTGGTTTTTCCAGGGAAGCGAGAGGGAAGGCGGGCAGCCGAGGAGAGCCGGAGCCGAGGAGGGTATGTCGGGTGGGTTTATCGCGATAGGGCGCCCGGGAGGCGGCGGGAGCGGTGCGGCGGCGGCGGCAGAAGTTGGCGGTGGGGTTTGCTCGGGGGTTTGTCCGTGCCCTTCTCCTGGGCAGCCCAGGCCGCTCCCTTTGCCGAGGCATTCGGGGAATCGGAGCCCTTGGCAGCGGGGCCCTGGCGGCTGCCTCCGGGAGCCGCTCGCTGCCGCGGCTCCTCCGTGCCTTTTGTGTTGTGCGGGTTTAAAACTTGAAACTTGACGAGTGTGGTGACTTCCCTTTTCGGTTACTCGCAGACCCCTAACGCTGCAGAGCTCGATCCGGGCAGGATCAGGCTTTTTTTTTCTTGCAAAGTCATGATACCGCGCTCCAGAGAGCTGTTGGGATGGAGCTCTCAGAGCGAGCATGTGACACTACACTTACTGATAGGTAAAGTGCTATTTTGGTGGACTGTGCCGTTGACTCACAAGTAGAAGCTGCAGTTTGGAGAGGATGGAGGGGAAATGGCACGGGCGGTATGTGAAATCTGAAATGCTCTGTAAAAGCAGCAGGATGGTGGCTTCAGGAAACACCTTTCAACTCCTGCTGCCGAGGAGGATTCCAAAATATTGGAAGATGCTCAGCGCATGGATTTTGATGGGCTATTTGTCAGATCATGGAGAATATACTCTCCTCAGCAGCAGCTGCCCTTCCTGGTGGATGGGAAGGGAGCTGCTCTCAGGAAAACAGGCTGGGAACGGGTTGGTTTTGTCAGTTTGACTGGTTTCAAGTTCTGCACTTGTTGTGACTAAAAGTTTATTAGTGTGACCCTCACCTAAAGAGAGCTCCAATTTCTGGCATCACCAGCAACTGGAATAGATTTTAGCCTGGTTATGTGCTTTTATTCATTTTAAGCAACATGGCAATGCCATAATAGGTATTTTAGTAGACAGCTGATCCTGTGCTTTACTGACGGGTTCTGTTATGGAGCACGAGAAACGAGGTGCTCCTTGCACATGGATGGACAGTATGTCCTGGGCTAGCTGAGAGCAGCCTCTGGGCAGAAACAAACGGGAGGGTTGAGTTTCTTATTAATATCAATTAGACAGTGGAGCTGCATTCTGTGTGTTGCACACGTGTTTGAGCTGGTGGGTGTAGTAACATGAGGGTGCAGCAGTGAGCCCTAGGTCATGGTGAACCATCCTATTGAAAAAAAGGGCTCTTTTAGCTCAGCTGTGGGAGACAGGCAGTTAGCTTGTGTCAAGAAATAAGCCTTGTCAGAGGCTACTATAAATACTAATGAGGAAAGAGGTACTTCATCAGGGCTGAATTAGCTTGGAAGCTATTCAGGCTTGCTTAGATGTTATTTTTCAGCAGGATGGAGTGATTTTGCCTTGCCCTGCCCTGCCTAGGTTAGATGTGCCCAAACTTGCTCTGGAAGTTGAGTGTTGCATAGTGAGACTCAGGAGGAGCAAAAAACCCAGGAGCAGGAAGAAGGATCTGGTGTACCAGTAGTATTTACCACTTTACTTAATCCCTTTTCTGTCAACTGAATCACAGAAATATGCAGCAGAGATGTGGCTGGTTCCTGTATGCCACAAGACAAACCCATGGACATTGTAAAGTGTGGTTCAGCACCTGAAGATTAAATGTCATGTTTTCCAGGACTTTGAAGAGTGGAAAGCAATCTGTGTCCTGTGTTCATCAAAGGATAGACTGCCTTGGGTTCTGAACAAATGTGTGCTGCCAGCAGGGCAAGGCATCTCAAATGCTGTCAGGTCATGCAGTCTTTGTTGTTGGTATGTGGAGCACCATGAAGGGAAATTGTTTGAGTTGCAGTGCTAAGCTGCTCTTACTGTGTCACAGTTAGTTGTAGGTTCCTGAGTAGAATTGAAATAACTGGCAGAAAATGGCAATGTTTTCCTATCAGCATGAAATTCCAGGATTGAAAAGTAATCTGCACATAGCAAAGCCTTAAATATCCGTTGTTCCTTCAGCCACAGCAGGCTGTTGGGTATCTAAATACCTGAAGTGACTCCTTTATACAGCTGTGTACAGGTATCTGTTATTCCAGGTGTGATGCATGATAGTCATAAACCAGGCTGCTGGGTAATTACAGGCACCTTTTTGTTTATGAGCAGCTGATAAGGTAATCTGGGCAGCAAGGAACCAGCAGAGGCTCTGCTCCAGAGCTCTTCCACGGCATGTCACTGATGTTGGCTGTGGCCAAGTGCTCTGGAGTGAACCTTGTGGAGCCTGGTCAGAGGATGTAGCTGCTGTCTTTTTGAACTGTTGTAAAGGGAAGAGGTTTTGGGGAGGAGCACTCTGTGTCAGGTAGGTGTATTAGTGGTACAATAGTTTCCTCTTTCAGGACAAGCTCTGTTGGTAATACCAGTGTCTGAAGAAAGGCATAGCATGAGCATCTTGCCCAACCGGGTTTTTTGGGTTTTCTTCACTGAGCCTTGCTGAACTACACCGTGTGTTAAATGCTGCTTTACATCCCTGCTGTTCTCAGGTGTCAGCCAGAGACCTCAGGTGGAGACACAGTTGTTTGTGCTCTTGCTTGCTGGGCATGTGTGACTTCAGAATAATTAATTTAAAAACTGGTGGAAGGCAGTGATGAGGTGTTCCTCTCCACAGAAGTGGATCTCAGCAACAATCCTTGCAGTTGAGCCACTTTGATTTTTGTGGAGGTTTCCAAGCTAGGGAAGCTGCTGATCCCGTTTTCTTGTACACAGGGTGAAAGCTGCTGTCAGGCAGTTGTCTTCCTGTGGATTGACAGGAAAATCCTGTGGATTTCCACAGGTCTTGACAGAGCAGTGGTACACAGTAACCTGCTGTGGCTCAGTTCTGAATCAATTCTCCTCTCGCTTGCGTTATTTCTGGTGTTCTGCAGCACAGGCAGATAAGACACACATGTGGGTAGTGGCCAAGTGATGGGATGTTATCAGGTAGTCACAGGACCAGTATATTTAGCAGCACAAATGCAGCTAAGGATGCTCTTTGGAGCCTTGTTCAGGGCCTGGAGTTCAGAGAGGCAATTAGTTTAAAAGGCAAAATCAGAATGCGCAGCAGTTGGCATCTTCCCACAGCTTCTCAGGGCCTCAGTGTCTGTGGAAGGGCTGAGGTGCTCTTCATGAAGAAGTGCCCAAGTTGTTCCTCTGTCAGATGGTCACCTCACTTTCCAAGGAGGGCTGAGGTTTCTGCTGTCAGGTTTTTTCAGGTGACATCACAAATGGTACAATGACCTTGTTTTGTGGACAGGTGGATTAATGCATGTGTAAAAGGAGTCTGGACTGTGGGAGTCTTGTTTGCTTCCTAAATATTAACTTTATATATTTCTTCTTTTTTTCATTGTCACTGACCCTGAGTGAAACTGAGAGGGATCACTTGGAAGTGTAGGAAACACCTCAGGAGCTGTTTAATCAGCTTGGCTGCTCTTAAATGTGTTTGTTACCAGTGACACAAAAATAGACACTTGTTTTGAAATTTGGCAAAACTAAGGCATAGGACTGCAGGCAGAGGCAACAGGCTGCTCATAGGGGTGCTCCATGTGGGTCTCCACTTCTTTCCCAGATTTGCTTAGAAGCAGGAGACCCACTAAAACTGTTCAGGTTTGATCCAAGTATGAGCAGCTCCTGAGCACAGCCCTGCAGTGGGAAGCTCTGAAAAGCTCTGCAGGTCTTGTTTGTATGTGTTTTTATGGATTCCTTTTCCTAGCTGATAGCACTAGCTCACAGCCTAAAAACTGGTTACTACTGTGTTTGCAGGCAGTAGCAAGTCTGCTGGTTTTTTTTTTTGCAAGCTCTTAAATTCTGAGACTAAAAATAAATTTGTTGCAAGAAGTTATTTGTTTCACAAAGAACTTTGGCAGTAACAGCAGTGTTCCTTCTAATAATTTCTCTGAGACTGTCCTAGTTAAAAACTTCTGAATTAGCACATCCTTCAAGGGCCTGTCGTAATCTTATTTTTGAGATGCATCAGCTGTAGCCTCTGGTTAGGATTGCTGAATTTGGTTTGGGGTCTTTTTGAGTTTGGTTTTTTTTATTTTTTTTTAAGAGCTTTAAAGAGTTTTCTGTGTTTACCAGGAATGGCCTTCAAACCTTCAGGTGTAGTAAAATTGCAATTTTTTAATGCATTGTGACAGCTTCTCTCTTTGTGTCTGCTTGGCTTCTGGTTGTGAGGTTAAAACTATAGATGAAAGGACTTAATTACACAAAGAGCAGTGATGGTTGTGAGCACACCTGGTTGGCAGGCTGCAAAAACCCAACAAATGGGAAACCTGTGCCTAATTAGGGAGCTAATCTGTATTCTTCAGTGAGGATCACCTCCTGCTCTGCTGAACTGTGAAACACAGATCTTTAAAAGACTAGCAGGGGAGAGCACTGGGCCAGCACGTGGTATTCCAGCACATTATTTGTAGTTTATCCAGCATGGTCTAAATGGGTTTGTGAAGTCTTGTCCAGAGTAACTGGAGATTGTGGGAAGTAAGTTTTTATTTTGACTGTAGTATGGCTTTGTAGGGTTCCTCACTAGAGCCCTCTGACATCTCCATTACTCACCCACGTGACAGGTATATTATGATCTGTTACAGATCATATCAGCATCAAACCCTTGTCCTTCCCAAATTAGCTGGTGTGGCTGTTAGTTCTGGTGGGGAAAACATAAAGCTGTTAACCATCAATTCCATGATCTGCGTGATTGCTCCCCTTCCTTTGTCAGTATTAATGCACTTGATGGGGTTTTTTCCTCCAAAAAAGTTATTTTTTTAGGTGGATTTGCTTCTAGAACATGTCTTGTCTGGTACAGTACTCTGCTGAGTCGTTTTGTAGTTGTGAAGTTAAAACCAATATTACATTCATACAGTACAGTAGTTAGTGTAGATTTTAGCCCCTGATGTGCTATGAAAGCCTATGGTTGTTTCAGTTTTTCTCTCTGTAAAACAACATTTTTGGATCACGGCCCAAAGAAATATTCTTCTGAATTGAAATATTTGAGGAATTTTTTTCTGAATGAATTCTACTGTTGAGCAAAATCTCTAAACTTATTTCCAACTACTGCCTTATCTGGGTGTTAATACTCCTCAGTTTGGTGGGTTTTTTCCTTAATTAGTAATATTGTTATTATTATTCTTTTTTTTAAGCAGAAAAGAGCAGCACTGGGAGCTTGGTGCTTCTGGTGCATAGGTGAGAGAGGTAACAGTTCAGAGATCATCACCCAAGTGCTGGGGTAGTGCTGGGTTTTGTGGATGGGCTTTAGGATGAAGGAGTAAGTGCCTGCTCCCCAGACAGTGGGTGGGGATGGGGCTGGTTTTCATCTCCCTGAGCTGGTGTCCCCTGAGCTGTGGCAAGGGCCACGTACCCCCAGGTAAAGGCCAGGCTCCCACCTCGTGTGCCCGAGGTGTGGTCAGGGGCTGTGCTGCTGTTCCTGAAAATACCATCTGCTTGTCTGCCGGTGTCCCTGCCGTGGGACAGAGCCTGGGGAGCCTTGCCTGAAGGGACAGTGCCTCAGTGGGGCTTTGAGGGGAGGGCACAGCAGCGTTCCCTGCCCTGTGAGCCCTGCTGCTCGGGGCCTGCCCTGTGTGCTGGGCTCACAGCTCTGTCTGTGTGCAGGGGTGTTGTGGCACCATGGTGAAGCTGGGCTCACCAGCTCTGTCTGTGCAGGGGTGTTGTGGCACCATGGTGAAGCTGGGCTCACAGCTCTGTCTGTGCAGCGGGGCTGTGGCACCATGGTGAAGCTGGGCTCACAGCTCTCTCTGTGTGCAGGGGGGCTGTGGCACCATGGTGAAGCTGGACATCCACACGCTGGCCCATCACCTGAAGCAGGAGCGGCTGTACGTGACCTCGGAGAAGCAGCTGATCCAGCGGCTGAACGCCGACGTGCTGAAGACGGCGGAGCGGCTCTACCGCACGGCCTGGATCTCCAAACAGCAGCGCATCAACCTCGACAGGCTCATCATCACCAGGTACCCGGGCAGCACGCCCACACTGCTGCCACACACGCACACACGGGCCTCACAGTCTGAGGCCTCTGCTGCGCTGCCGGTGGAAATACTGGGGCTGGAAACCAAACCTCAGCTGGGGAATCTCACACTGAAAGTTACTTGTTGGCCATTTAAGCAATTTTCTTTTTTTAATACCTGTGTTTGTTTTGCTTCTGTTCACGAGAACAAAGTCTCCAGAATTTGCAAATAATTTGTAGTAACTATCTGGAAAGACTTTGCCTGGTTAATAGATAGATCACGTGGCATCTCTTAGCAAGTTTATTTACTTAAGAGTTACTTAAACTGGTTCGATGTTTTTCTTTAAAGTGCTGAAGCTTCTCCTGCTGAATGTTGCCAGCACGCGAAAGTCTTGGAGGACACACAGTTTGTGGATGGATACAAGCAGCTGGGATTCCAGGAGACTGCTTATGGAGAATTCCTGAACAGACTGAGGGAGAACCCCAGGCTTATTGCATCCTGCCTGGTTGCCGGAGAGAAGCTGAACCAGGACAACACCCAGAGTGTCATTCACACAGTCTTTACCTCCATTTATGGCAACTGCATCATGCAGGAGGATGAGAGTTACCTGCTGCAGGTGCTGCGGTACCTGATTGAGTTTGAGCTGAAGGAAAGTGACAACCCCAGGCGGCTGCTGAGGCGAGGCACCTGTGCCTTCAGCATCCTCTTCAAGCTTTTCTCTGAAGGACTCTTTTCTGCAAAGCTTTTTCTTACTGCCACCTTACACGAGCCAATCATGCAGCTTCTGGTTGAAGATGAGGACCACCTGGAAACCGATGCGAACAAGTTGATTGAGAGATTCTCCCCAGTACAGCAGGAAAAGCTGTTTGGAGAGAAAGGCACAGAAAAGTTCAAGCAGAGAGTCCAAGAGATGGTTGACTCCAACGAGGCCAAGCTGGTGACCTTGGTCAACAAATTCATTGGCTATCTCAAACAAAACACGTACTGTTTCCCTCACAGCTTGAGGTGGATCGTGTCCCAGATGTACAAAACGCTGTCGTGTGTGGACAGGCTGGAGGTTGGTGAGGTCAGAGCCATGTGCACAGATCTCCTCCTGGCCTGCTTCATCTGCCCTGCCATCGTCAACCCCGAGCAGTACGGCATCATTTCTGATGCTCCCATAAATGAGGTGGCAAGATTTAATCTGATGCAGGTATGATTCACAGTAAGGCAGTCCTAAAAATATATAAATGGCCTTTTTATTCCCTCTAGGACTGATGCTACTACAATAAAAGTGAAGGTACTGACTCTCTTACTTATAAAATGAATGCTAACAAAGTATTTGTGTTAATTGTTACTGAAAATGCAGGCTCCAAAGTTTGTTTGCTTAAAATACTGACTTGAAAAAATTGGGAGCATGTATTCATGTATCCTTTGGAAGAAAATATCCTTTATAAAAGCTGTTTTAAGGGACGGAAGCTAAGGCATAAAAATTACTATAAGATAAATTCTGGAATGTGTGAAACAGATTGTTGTGCTGTTCTTGCTAATGTTAAATATTGTACCAGGTATTGCAAAAAAAAAAAAAAAAAAAAAAGAAATACTTTGCTGAAAACCCCTTATTGTCTGGCAGCAATGCCCAATGCTCTACTTGGAGCATTCCCCAGCCCTCATGACCAGTTCTTGTCATTATGCAAACACTTGGACAATTTAATGATATTACATAGAGGAGTCGTCTGAAGTGTTGGGCAACACTTGTCTAACTGAGGATGTTCCTCCACACGAGGAACAAAACCTGTTTTTTACTGTTGTCTCTGAAGTGAGGAAAGGAGTGATTCTCACAGTGCAATCATGCTGCTGAGTTTTGCTCAGTGTTTTTCTGAAATCCAGCAGCAGTCCTCTCCTGTGTCACTGCTCACGTGCTGTAGCAGAGCAGTTGGCAACTCTTTAAATTGAGGGTTGTTTTGCCGTTGGAGATGAATAAAGGATATGTGCTCTGAAATAAGGGTTAGCCCTCCTGCTAGTTTTCCTTAGTAAAATATATGCAGCCTTTGAAAATCTCTAGGTTTAGATGACCTAGATTCAACTCACAATTCTGACGTGTTGCAAAAACAAAACATGCTTTGTTCCTGGGAGGGGGAAGTATGGATGCTCACAGCCTACTGTGTGTGCACATTTTCTTGTTAAAGGCAGTGACTGTTTTATTTTCCTAAAGCTTCTTGCGATTTTTTCCTCCCTGAAAGCAAGCAGAAAGCTCTGTCCACTCAATCAGAAGTGTTCCTTGGAGTATTAAATGAAAAAGGATTTAGAATGGAGGAAGTTTTTTGAATATTTTTTATAATCTGGTCCACCATGGTTTGAAAGGCTTATTCTGTGCACTTCTTATTAATTTCAGGTTGGGAGACTTCTGCAGCAGCTGGCAATGACAGGCTCTGAGGAGGGAGATCCACGTACAAAGAGCAACCTTGCTAAATTTGACAAAGTAAGAATCCAGGCTGAAAAAATCCAAGACTTGGTGAATACATCATCCTTCTGCAGCCTCCTTTCTCAGGCTTTGCAAAGGACTTACTAAGTGTTTAATTTCCAAGTTATATGTAATGAATGAAAAGCAGATTAAATCCTGCAGAAAGCTCGGGAAGAAAATCTTGAATATTAGAATTAAGAGTTGGGGATTCTTGCTTCTACTCTGACCTAATACTTCTTAAAAGGAAATATTTAAAAAAATTAAATGAAATGGTATTTTAAACTGAGCACTGTAAGTGTTCAAGGCCAGGTTGGACAGAGCTTGGAATAACCTGGTAAAGTGTCCCTGCCCAGGACAGGGAATTGGCACTGGGTGGTCTTTAAGATTCTTCCAAGCCAAACCAGTCTGAGATTCTGTGAAATACTGAATTACTGTCTGTGGTTTTTTTTTTCAACTGAACCTAACAAAACACTTTGATCTGAAGACAACCTTAGTATAATGTCTGTTTTAGCACTAAGGAATTGGTTAGTGCAAGTAACTTCTTTCTTTTTTGTACAGTTTTGCTTTTTTTTATTCAATATTTCCTCTTAGTATGAATCATCCATAGCCATAGAGCAGTTACCTGCATCAGAGCAACAGTGAAGCTGATGACCTTTGATAGATTCTCAAGTGTTTAAAAACCTGTTGGTATCCTTGGTAACCTTGTATCCTTCTAGGTTTTGGTAATTCTAGTTGTTACACAGTCACCACACAAATCTACACATTTATTGTACAAGTAACATTTTTACTGCGATTAGAAAGTGGTGTTGTTGTTGCTTCCTTGTTTCATTTTCAGTCTGTGCTCAGCAGATTCTTCAGGAAGGGCCAGTTTATTGCCGTTATTTTTTTCCCTTAAATTGTAAGAGGACACTTAAGTAATTAACACTTTGGAATGCAGGAAAGGAACAAAGGAAATACAGACAGTAACTGCACGCTTTCCTTGCTTGCTCTTCAGTGACCTTAACATATCTGCCATTTTATCCTAAGATTTTTAGAAGTAGGAAGCGAAACTTAAATTATTCTGTAAACTGCCTAACTCCTGTCATAAGTTCCTTCCCAAACCCTGGGAATGGTGCCTCATTCCCCCTCTGTGTGTCTCCCAGAGCTGTGTTGCTGCTTTCCTGGACGTGGTGATCGACGGGCGCGCGGTCGAGACTCCCCCGATGTCGGCTGTGAACCTGCTGGAGGGGCTGAGCCGCACCGTGGTGTACATGACCTACAGCCAGCTCACTGCCCTGGTGAGAGCCACTGCCTGCCCCTGCCCTCGTGCTCCCTGCTGGGCTGCTGTGCTCTGCACTTCTTACCAAAACCACTGTCCGTGTCTAGGTTGGCTTCATGCGGAACGTGATGTCCAGCGATCAGCTGAAGGAAGATCGGATGGCTTTGGAGAACTTGCTGGCAAATTTACCCCAGAACAAACCAGGGAAAAGCAGCAGCCTTGAAATGACTCCATATAACACCCCCCAGCTTTCTCCTGCAACTACTCCAGCTAACAAAAAAAATCGACTGCCCATAGGTAAGGAGAGCAAACGGAGTTCTCACATGATTTCTGACACCTTGGGCATTTCTGTGCCATTCTCTGTCACCTCTTGGGGTTACTCATCACCTACACTTTCAGTTCCTACTTTTTCTGTGCAGGTGGTGAAGAGTTTTCTTTAGCATAGAAAACCAGGTAACTTCCTTAGTGTCTAATGGCAGTGTGGTGGATGAGCTCCATCACTCCAGCCTGAACTGGAAAAAACTGCTGGAGTGGTTGTTAGTTACAGTGGTGGAGTTTGGCAGTGATAATAAAGGGAAGGTTTGAAGATGGACAGCAGATCTAGGGGGAAAACTGCTTAGGAAATTAGTAAGATGGAAGCAGAGGCATTTAATTACTGGGATAGAATAGGTCTAACATTTTTGTTAGAGAACAAATAGACAGGAGGGTGAGCAAGCAGGAGCAGGACTTTTAGAGTATGTGCTGAGAAGAGAAGGTTTTTCCTGTCTCCATTCCTTGCCTGCTCTAATTCCACCTGTCAGTATTCTGGAATGCAAGTTTAGGTTGGTTGGGCTTTGTTTTTTCAATAGGACTTTCAACTGGGTCTAGATTTTTTCCATATTAATACTACTTTATTTTGAAATAGGAAGTGTGGTTCCCTTCTTTAGTGTATATTAATGTGAATATGACCACATGGGATATTTTTGTTTGAGAATTTTGGTGTTGGTGTATAAAGGGATGAAAATATACAGAGGCCATTAAGTGGGGAAAAAAAACACCCCAAAAACCACCCCCAGAACAAACCTGTCCCATGTTGGTTTAACTCTGCTTTTGAATGGTTCTGGTCTTACACATCCAAAGAAGTGGCACTTTACAGCATTTATTTTATGGTATAAAATAGCTTTTGCTCAAAGTTTTTGTTTCTTTTGTTTCATTTTAATGCTTTCGAACTCCAGGACAGCAGTTGGCAGCGATTACTGCCTGGGATACCTCTGCTACCAATCTGTCAGCTCACATAACTCTAGTAACCCCTTTTGGTGGGTAATGCCCTCTTTCCATTCTTCTGTGAAACTTTGACTCATGTCACATAACTCAGCATGCCTTTGGGTCACCCTGGCAATCCGTTCCCTTGGCAGATTTCTGTTGTGTATGAACTCATTTTGTGTACATGTGGGTTTTGAAAACCCCTCTGTGTGATAATCAGGATTTGGCTGCAACTTCTGCACATTTGCCTTGTGCTCCTTGGGTCGTATAAAGAAGTAATTGGTGTCATGGTGCCATTCTTAGAAACCTTAATTTCATGTGGGTGTTTTTACTTCCGTGGAGCCAAATGTGGGAATCTGAGGCGAGCTGAAAAGAGGACTTGAGTGGCCAAATAATCAGAGTAAACCTGATGCTGTGTTGTGTGTCTGGGTTTGAGACACCTGTTGGAATAAAATTTCCTACTTCTTAGGAGAAAAAGCCTTTTAAACAAATTAATTGGAGTTTTAAACCACATAAACCTAGACCTTTTTTTTGTACCAACTTTATTTCCTCATATAATGTGTAAAAGGTCTTTCTGTGATTGGAATGGGCTGAACTGCTGTCAGCAAACAGATCACAGCATACCTGTTGTTTTTCTGCTTCTCAACTTTTATGTTGAAAGTTTCCTTTTTCACAGGCCAGTACTCAAGTTTAAACACCAATTCCATCTCTCAAAAGTTTAATAATTCTTTGATTTTTGAAAATTTATTTAGTGTATATGGCTAAGTAAAACATTGCAGTTCTGCATTTCCATTGTATTTTTTTTTCCTCCTTAAACAAGGAGGAAAAGCTTTCTAATGTAGATATTGTTAAATATTTTCTCAGCCACTCGAAGCAGAAGCAGATCAAACATGCTAATGGACCAGCACGGAGATCATGAGGGATCCTCCCAGGAGACCATTCCAGAAGTTCAGCCAGAAGAAGTGCTGGTGATTTCTTTGGGAACAGGTCCACAGATTACTCCAGGAATGATGTCAGAAAATGAGGTATCTAGAAATGATGACATCTCAGATGTTTTGAGCCTTGCAGCCTCTGTTTTCTCTAATAGCACAGCAGTCAGGTTGCAAAGCTGAATTTTGGTAATAAATCTGGAATGAGAATTAAAATCCTTTCTCTGTAATACTGAGTTTGGGGGTTGTAGCTTTCAAATTGGCCTTTGTTAGGTGGGTTTTTTCCCCTCACTGAAGAAGCTTAAGAGAGAACCTGGGTTCTTGTTTCTGAGCATTAAGAAACTGCTGTGTTTCTCTGCATGCTCTGTCCTTGGGATCCAGGGACACAGGTAAATGGCAGAACTGGGCCACTGATCCTGACGCTTTTGGCAGCTCCTGAAAGGCACAGGCCCAGGTTCTCATGAGGGCAGAGCTGAGCTCATGGTGCCATCAGTGCCTGCAGACTGTTCCTAGGGCAGGGCTGGTGTCCCAGCCTTTTCCTCCTCCAGCTGGAGCACAGCTGCTGCTTCCAGCTTTGCTCCCTGCCTGGTGCTTGGGGTTATCTCCTCTGGCAGCCTCATGCAGACCCATTCCACACTGCACTGCCCTGGGGGTGAGGAGGGAGCTGTGGCTCTGTTGTTGTCAGGACATTCCTGATGTCCATGGGGTGGTTCCTTCCATTCTCCCCAGGTCTGACTGGGGAGGCTGCTGTCTTTTTTCACACAGAATGTTAGAAATTTGATTCAAAAACACGTCTCCAATGTTTTATTTGCTGTTTAATTATCTGAAAAAGGGATTGTTTTAATGAAGCCTCATTCCTTTGTCCCACCCTCCAGGTGTTAAATCTGCAGCTTGCAGATGGTGGGCAGGGAGACGTCCCCATCGACGAGAACAAGCTCCATGGTAAACCTGATAAAACCCTGCGCTTTTCCCTCTGCAGTGACAACCTGGAAGGAATATCTGAAGGTGAAGGGCTGCTTAAGTCTTGAAGTTCTGTTGCTCTGTTGTTTTTTTGGGTTTTTTTCCCCTTAAACATAAATGGAAGGTGTGTTAAATACAGCATCTTTGCTGTTTTGAAGGCTGTGCTATTTCACTCTGAGAGCCTGCCTTCTTTCTTAGTTTTTCAGAGAATAAAGCCTGGAGCTAAATTTTGACCTACAAAGGCATAACTGAGTCTGAGAGTTAGGAACAAAAAGACTAAGTGTGTTTAGAAAAAGAAAATAGAGGGATTTTTTTTTAAACTTAAGTGGGGTACTAGTTATTAAGATAATCTAACTTAGCTCTAAACTTGGACTTCTCAGACTTATGTTTCATCATGTTCTAATTAGCTATTACATATCTCACATTCTGCACAACTTTATATGAACCTCAGACATAACAAAGCACAGATGCCTGTGGGATGGAAGAGGTTTGGACACATCACTTTTGCCTTATTTTGTATAACTTCCATAACTTCATAACTTAATATAATATCCATAACTTTTTGCTCGCTATCTCCTCAAAATTAGAAAACAAATTCATGAACAAATAAATAAATTAAAGGCTTTGTTGGCTTTGAAGTTACAGCTAAGTACAGTAGTGATGAGATTCAATATTTTTTGTTGAAACTACTTCACTTCTTGTAATTTTCCTAGTGATCATTTGTGTCCTGAATCGTTAATGCTGTACATTTAGGAACTGTTACTCAAATGAAAGTAAAATCTGTTTTCCCAGGCCCTTCCAATCGCTCCAACTCTGTGTCCTCTCTGGATCTGGAGGGGGAGTCTGTGTCAGAGCTGGGTGCAGGCCCCTCCGGCAGCAACGGCGTCGAGGCTCTGCAGCTGCTGGAGCACGAGCAAGGCAGGTGCCCCTTCCCTCTTACAAGTGCCTGAGCTGCTGGAGATACTAAACCAAAGAAGCTGCAAAACTGATGAATTCAAGGGGAAAAAAAAGTAGAAACTTTCCTTGTGCAGTCGCTCTTGTATTTATTTGGGTTTGGTTTGGGTTTTATCCTGCCCCAAGAAATATTCTTTTGTAGTCTGTTGTTAGGAAAAGGAAATCGCCTGGAATTTTGAGACTAAAGTCCTTTATAGGAAACTGCTTGTGAAGTTTTGCTTGATACCAAGCTCTTCCGTTCTGGAATAGGGTGATCTGGATTGGAGTAATCTGGAAGTATCTGGATAATTTTCTGTTTAATGCCCATTTGTCAAACACTGAACAGGCTGCCTGGAGGTTGGGAGGCCTGGAGATATTCAAAATATGACTGAACATGATCATGAGCAATCTGATGTCCTTGACCAGGGCAGGGGGTTTGGGCTGAAATGATCCCTGGAGACCTCAGCTTTTCTGTGATCCTGTTCCTCTAGGCCTTACTTAAACCACTGCCTTACCCAACAGAATTAGGGGGTTATTTGTTTGGGATTTTTTTCCTAATGTACTCTTCCTGGTTTTCAGTCTGAAGTAATTGGAGAAGCCTTTCAGAAAATCAAGAACTGTTAATTTTTCCACAGCCACAACTCAGGATAACCTGGATGACAAGCTGCGGAAGTTTGAAATCCGTGACATGATGGGTTTGACTGATGACAGAGATATTTCAGAAACTGTGAGTGAAACCTGGAGCACTGATGTCTTGGGAAGTGACTTTGACCCCAACATCGACGAGGACCGGCTGCAGGAAATCGCAGGTAACGGGTGTGCTCTGGGTAGGTCCTCTGCTGCTCTGGAGCCCAAGGCTGCAGAGCCGCCCTCCTCCTCCTCCTCCTCCTCCTCCTCCATTCCTCAACAGGGGCATTTCCATGGATTCAACTGGAGATTTGCTCTAGGAGGATTTTTGTGTGCATGACCTGGACTGTACTTAGTTACTCGTTTCTTTCCAACGTTGTGTTTCCTGATTGCTTTATGAAGGACACTTAAGATGTGTTCTTACTTTTCTCTCTAGAGCTGACTCCCCAGGCCCAGCTCTAGCCATATGCTCCGGCTTTACTTTTGCAGGTGCAGCTGCAGAGAACATGCTAGGCAGCTTGCTGTGTTTGCCAGGTTCAGGATCCGTGTTGCTTGATCCCTGCACAGGTTCAACCATATCAGAAACCACAAGTGAGGCGTGGAGTGTGGAAGTATTACCAAGTGATTCAGGTCAGAATTGGGCAGTTTTTGCTTCTTTCTTTAGCATGATTCTAAGACTCTTCCAGAGGCATAGAATGCAAAACAACGGCCTCTTCCTCTTTCTTCAAGAAATTGCTGTCCTAGGGTTAAGTTAGTTTTTGTGAATACTTCCAGGATTGAAAAGACAAAATGCTCCAAGGGAGAAAGAAGATGGAAAGCTTTGGGAGAGGCTTCTGTTACTTAAGAAATTCTTAAGGTCTGAAGGGGAAGAGAAGGGTTTGCAAAGCAAACTTGTGCTTGCTTTCCTTCCCTGTGGTAGGAGCTATCCAGGACCATGGTTACTTGGCTAGTGAAGATGTGTCTGTATCCTGTTGTCTAAGAAATACAACATTTAAAACAGTAAACGCTCCTTAGCATGCCTGTGCAGACAGAGCATTGCTCTTTGTGCAGAGTCCTGCCTTCTGTACCAAAGGGTGTAAGAAAACTCTTGCTGAAGTGGTTGAATTACCTAAAAACTTGATACACTAAATCACCCCCCAGCTCTGCCTTCTGCTTGTGAATGCTTAGGAAGCATGGCATTGAGTAATGATACTTCCTCTCTCTGCTCTCCATTGTCTCCCTTCTTTAGAGGCTCCAGATTTAAAACAGGAGGAAAGGCTCCAGGAGCTGGAGAGCTGCTCTGGGCTGGGCAGCACGTCTGATGACACAGATGTGAGGGAGGTCAGCTCTCGGCCCAGCACCCCCGGCCTGAGCGTTGTGTCAGGTGTGTGCAACTCTCTCTGACAGTGCTGCTCTGTCACAGCGTGCTCAGCACTCCCTTTGCTGCATGTGCTTGATTTGTACATCACTTCACTCATGAAATAACTTCCTGCACTCCTTCTGGAATTTTCAAAGCCGTGATTCTTCATTCACCTCGCGGAAGAAATAAAAAAGGCAGCAGAGAGGTGAATGCCCTGGGTTAGCTGAGGAGTGTTGCTTTGGAAGAAACTCCAAACTTTCTTGCACTTAGTTTTATTATCACAACTTGTTTTATTTAAGTAAATCCTAGCTCTTGTTCTTCATTTTGTGTAAAGTATGTAAGAGTGGAGTGTCTTTCTACTGCCCCTTTGTCAGAGTGTATTCATGGCTGTGCAAACACTTTTGAAGACATAGAGCAGAAATAAACTGTTATTTTATGAGTATAGAAATTTGTAGTGTCTATAGGTGCTACTGTGAGTTGGAACTTGGTTACTCACTGTCCACCAAACATTTTAACAGCCTCAGGATTTTGCTTCCTTGCTCTTTGAAAGACTATTACAGATGCTTCTTTTGTTATGTGTAAGGTATTAGTGCAACATCTGAAGATATTCCTAACAAGATTGAGGATCTCAGGTCTGAATGTAGCTCTGACTTTGGGGGAAAAGATTCTGTAACAAGTCCGGACATGGATGAAACAGCCCATGGTAAGTTACTTATCTGGAATCTCTAACAAAAAACAAGTGACATCCCTAATTCTGTTTGATTACATTGACTGTCCTCTTGTATTTGGGAGCTGGGCTGCTCCTCAAGAATTCCTCGTTTTTTGTGATGCAATTCTTTGATCATTTCAATGTACTACAGAGATCTTTCCATTCAGGAATATCTTAAAAATCTTCGCAGTATAAGTTTTGTAAACTTTTTTTGCTGAAATCTGTTCTTCCAGTGTCTCACGTTGGAGGCTGTTTTGGTATGGCACTGACTTTGTTCTCTCTGTATTTCAGGAGCCAGTCAGTTGACATCTCCTCCTTCTCAGACAGATTCTTTGCTTGCATTGTTTGACCCTCTGTCCTCAAATGAGGGTGAGTTATAAAGATCAAACTTTGTTTTTAAAACGGGCATTTTCCATGCTTCTATGTTAGTACCAGGTAATCAGATGATTTGGAATAACACTAAAAGAAATGTGTGGCTTCTTTTCTGCTTGTGACCACAGGTGTGTCAGCTGTAGTAAGGCCTAAAGTGCACTATGCAAGACCCTCTCACCCACCTCCAGATCCCCCCATCCTGGAAGGGGCCGTGGGAGGGAACGAGGCGCGGCTGCCGAGCTTTGGCTCTCACGCTTTGATCCCGGCCGAGCTGGAAGCCTTCAAGCAGAGACATTCCTACCCGGAGAGGCTGGTCCGCAGCAGGAGCTCAGACATTGTCACCTCAGGCCGGAGGCCCATGAGTGACCCTGGCTGGAACAGACGTGCTGGCAATGAGGACAGGGAGCTGCCTGTGGCCTCCAGCAGCGCCGGGGCAGCGGCGCTGGCGGCCGCCTCTCAGTCCTCATCTTCATCTCCCAGCAAGGACTCCTCCAGGGGAGAGGTGAGACTCCTGTTTATCTTTTTTTTTTTGTCTCTCATGCCCACTTTAACTACACATCTAATGTCAGAAAGTTGGAATTAAATGTCTTTAGCCAAGGAATTCCAACAGGCTTTTGTTATCCTTAAAACACTGGCCAATAATGTTTTATAAGATGAAGCTGTAGATGTTCAGAGTGGCTTAAATGGATCTGGCTTTTCTGAAGTTTACTGGATGAGGTTTACTGGGTTTGGTGGTACTTCAGAAATAGATTCATTGTAGTGTTAAATTGCTGCAGCAGCCTGAAAATTAATTTTCTTTAAGAGAAAAATAAATAAAATCTAAGGTTCTTTGTGGCTAAGGGTTTGCATTTGCAGGATGCTCTTCTTTAGAAGAGATATTTCTGACTACTTCACACTGCTCTTTGTGCTCTGCTGTAGTTGTGTTTTTACAGTCCATGTAGCAAAAGCTGATGTGAAGGAGAAATTTTCTCTTTACACTTGATTTGGTAAATGCTCAAGTGTAGACTCTGCCCTTCTGTAGATTGAGGAACGGAAAGACAGTGATGATGAGAAATCTGACAGGAACAAGCCCTGGTGGAGGAAACGTTTTGTGTCTGCCATGCCCAAAGGTAGGATCATGTCTCTCTGGGTTTGGTACTTCAGTCAGAGTTCACACTGCCTTTATTATATCTTTAGTCACTTTTATGGTTAAAGTGTAAATAAATATGTGAATAAAAATGGAAAGCTATCTGACTCCCTTGGCTAGTAGTTCCCTAGAGTGTGCTGTACCTGGAAGGCAAAGCTGTTCTCCCTGACCTCATGTCTGTTAAAGCTGGAGCTGGCTATGGATGATGACAGTGCTTCTCTGCTCTACCCTATGGATAAGCTTGTGCTTTTATGGAAGTTGATAGGATGAAAATTTTCTGCATTAGCCCCTTCCTTAAAGTTTCTGCTACTTGGCCATTATCTCAGAGTAGTCTTTGATGAGGTACCCTGCATTTTCAGCTCCTATTCCATTTAGGAAGAAAGAAAAACAAGAAAAAGACAAAGATGACATGGTGCCTGACAGATACGCAACGCTTCAAGGTATGTGAATAACATCATCATAGTAATTTTCTCTCAGAATGTGCCTCCTGGAGCTCCAGAGTACCCACCAGGTGGCTATTGACAGACAGGTGTGTGCTGTTGTAGTTGGTGTTCAGAACTGGCATTTTGAATAAGAAAATGGATAAAGATTTCCTGACTTGAAAGCTGGTTTTAAGTTGTCACATCTGTCTGTGCATGTAGTGGATTCTCAAGGCCTCACTTTTCCCCTGCCTTCATTACAGAGCTCCTGTTCTTGTCACAGCTGAGCTATAAGGATAGCTGCACACACAGTCCTGTAATAGTTACTTCAGTGTTAAATTAAACATGGTTTGAACCTGGGTGGTTTTTTTTCTGCTTGCCTGAGCTTTTCTAGAAGTCTTCAAATATCCAAGAGCCACTTGTGTATGCAGTATGAATGTGCTGAGGGTCTGCTCAGGGTCTGACTTCATTTGTTCACTTTGATTGTACTGTTTGTTTTCTGGTTTGCTTTGGACTTTATTAATACATTTAAATTTGGGCTACATGGGACACAAGCAGCTCTTTGTTTGATCTGGCTAAACACAGAGTCCGAATGTGTAGGCTCAAGTTTTTGTGTTTGCTTTCAGTTGGCCCAACACCAGGGTAACTCCTGTTGTTTTTTATGGTCCTTTCAGATGATCCCAGCCCAAGGCTCAGTGCACAGGCACAAGCTGCTGAGGACATTCTGGACAAATACAGGAATGCAATCAAGAGAACAAGTCCCAGTGAGGGAGCCATAGTGAACTACGACAGTGCAGGTGAGAACCTGGCTTTTGTAATCACCACCAGCATAGTTTCTGCTCCTTAAAGATAAAAACACTTCAGTATTCTAGACCAATGTTAGTATTAGCAGCTGAACAATGTGACCTCTGAACAAGGAATGTTTTGGCTAATAATCTGTGGGACAGTCCTTCAGAGGCTGGCAATTAAAACAGTATCTCAAGGACAGCTCTTTCATATTGCCATTGAGGGAGCTGCTTGTTGATAGCACATCTCCTATCAATTTTTTAGTTTGTTTGTTTTAAAGGCACACTGAAGAAGTGCCTTCCAAAACTTTTGCAGTTTCTTCTTAGGAGCTTCTAGGTTGTATGTTTTAATGTGCCATTTTTCATATATCCAGAAAAAGCTGGGTTTATTTGCTGTCTCTGTTCTCTTCCTGACCTTAGAATAATCTTAGAGCAGAAAATTCATCTGGTTTCTTCTTCTGACTCCTCTCTTGAGGTGTGATGTGTTTTTCATTTCCACAGAGGGGATTGGGGATGGTGAGAGCATGCACGACTCCCCACGGGATGAGGCTTTGCAGAACATGTCTGCAGACGACCTCCCAGACTCTGCAAGTCAAGTAGCACAGCCACAAGGTTCTGCTTTCTCCTATAGGTAAATATATTTGCAGGTTTCATCTTACCCACAAAGTAGAATTAAAAGCTGAAGCTCTGTGACTGGTTCCCACAAGAATCTTAATACAGATTAATTGTAAACTTCTATGTGCTTTTAGTTTTAAGCATCTCAAACTGTCATATTTCCACTGATGAAGGAGGGATGTTGTAACTAGAGAGGACAGAGCAATTCAGTGTTTAAGAAAATCCCTTTGAAAATGGTGCTGTATCAAAAGAACTGATATTCTAAAGCCTTGACAATGCTGTATATTAAAATGATGTTAAATAACTTCTAGGCAGTATTAAATAAAAAAAGAAAATAAAGACGTATTGAGGAAGCAGGCCTCTCATCAGCTGTGTTAAGAAAATATTTTTCCTCTTTAAGGGATGCGAAGAAGAAATTGAGATTGGCTCTTTGTTCAGCAGATTCTGTTGCCCTCCCGATGCTGACACATTCAACAAGGAATGGTCTCCCAGACCACACAGACCCCGAAGGTAAAGGCTCTCTGCACTGTGTGTGTCTCTCCTTGGCCCCATGTAATGGCACTTGTACTGCAGCATTTATGGTCCCTTCTCTTTGCCATAAATATTGAGGGCACAGGCTGCCTTTTGCCCCCAGAATGTTTTCATTCTCACTCCACAGACAAACACCTATCTCAGCCAGGTCTAAGATTTTTTTTTGTAATGAAGAATCACAGATACAGTGCAGGTAGAGCCTGAAGCTATAGAATAGACTCTGAAAATACACATGCTGCTGGGAGTTGTGCTACTTGAATGATTTACTGGGTCTTTCTGTTGACTTAGTATAAATGTGTTGGGTTGTATCCTTTCATTCACTATAGGTTTATTTGCAGACAGGTGAATATGTCACCTTATCTGCTCCTCTTCACATTTCAGGATGGTTCTAAATACTAGATTAGATAGTGATATGGAAGCTTATCCTCTGATAGCTGGAAAATTCAAAAAGGCTTAATTAATTGTTCTAAAATAACATTTATTGCCTAATATACAGCATTTTTTGTTTTAAACTTCTGTTAAATTCATGTGTTTCCCATATTCAAAAATAGTTTATTTTCATCGTGCCTGGGTTTCTTTTCCTTACTATCTTTCCTTTGTCCTTTATCAGATAATGAAATTGTGTGCTTCCTGAAAGTTCAGCTGGCTGAAGCCATCAACCTGCAGGACAAGAACCTGATGGCGCAGCTGCAGGAGACGATGCGCTGCGTGAGCCGCTTCGACAACCGCACCTGCCGCAAGCTGCTGGCCTCCATTGCAGAGGACTACAGGTACCTTGTCCAGTGCTTCTGCACCCGTGGGCTCCCACATTCATGGATTTATTCACCAGCAGCCTGGGAAGATCCCCTTTGTTTTAAATCGTGCTTGACCAAACCAGGTTATGGCTTCTCTGCTTCCCCACGAAAGGATGCAATTGTCTCATATACGTGAGGCAAACTTCTGAATTCAGGCATTGTTTTGTTTTAAAAGCAATGAGTGGAAGAATCCTTTCTGCTACAGCTCAGCAGTTTGTAAAGCTGTTAGCCTCTGTCTTTGTTGTGGATCTGACGTAGAGCTCTTTGCTTTAGGAAAAGAGCTCCATATATCGCTTATTTAACCCGCTGCCGCCAAGGCCTGCAGACGACACAGGCACACCTGGAGAGGCTCTTGCAGAGAGTCCTGAGAGACAAAGAAGTGGCCAACAGATACTTCACTACAGTCTGTGTGAGGTTACTGCTGGAGAGCAAGGAAAAGAAAATAAGGGAGTTCATTCAAGGTAAGATTAATGCAGACCAAAGTTTTTGTATTTCTTTACTCCGTATTAAAATGCTGGCTTGGGTTAATGTTTTAAAGTATGTCTTTTGATCTGAGCAGTGGATTCCTAAAATAATTTTAATTTCAGATGGTGAATTAATGGCTAAACAGACAGATTACTGTGACTTTACACTATGTTGTGGCAGCTAAGCCATGGTAATTGTCTGCATTTTTTCATGGGCTGAGAGAATGAAGGTAATTTGACATTACTTGGCTGAAAAAGTTATTCTAAATCACATTATCTGCTCCATGGCAGAAGCATGAATACTGTTAATTATTTCATATCTACTGATACAAGATAAATTAAGTTGCAGCATTCAGTTCTTAGTCCAGAACCTTTGGCTGCACCTTAGAAGATATGGAGGATAGTAATAGTCAAAAATATCACAGCATAAGAGACAGTGGCACCAGGAAACTCAAAATAGCCAGTTATACCAAAATGGTTCTATGTTCTCTGTGCACATATTTGACTAAATGAAGCACATTAGGAGTTTGGAGTCAGTTCTTGCTCCTGGAGCATTTAGTGCTGCACATAAAAACCTATCAGAAGTAATACTTTTTTACTTAAGCGAATGTCATTTCTCTTCTTCCTTTTCACCAGATTTCCAGAAACTCACAGCAGCAGATGATAAAACAGCCCAAGTGGAGGATTTTCTCCAGTTCCTGTACGGGGCAATGGCTCAGGATGCCATATGGCAGAACGCCAGTGAGGAGCAGCTCCAGGATGCACAATTAGCCATCGAGCGCAGCGTGATGAATCGCATTTTCAAACTCGCCTTCTACCCTAATCAGGATGGAGATATTTTGCGTGACCAGTAAGTTAATGGAATTCAAAGGATTTGTTTTCTCCTTTGCAGTTGGTGCAGTGGAAGCTGTGCAGCCCTCCTGTGACAGACTTGTCTGAGTCAACCACACAAATTCATGTTTTTGTTCAGAACATTTTGTAAAAGAACGAGGAAGGGCTTTAGCACCATGTGCAAATGTGTTTGCAACAAACTGCTAGAACAGGGGAAAAAAAAAAAAGTTGTAAGTGTAATGATGTGGGATACAGACTGTCAGGTCTGCAAGTGTGTGTGCTGAGAGAATTATCAAAATTCTCTGGTGTTGGTTCAGGACTGGACCTGGCTCATTTTCTGGATTCAGTCAGTATTTTCCATGCATTAAGGGTTCCTGTGGTTTAGAACAGATGCTGCTGGGATGCTCTAGAGGACATGTGGTTGTTTTTAGCTGTACAGAATAATCCTCTGCATCTTCACTGACCTAGTGTCCATCATCTGTAGGGCCACATTCCTGAAGATCTTACTTGTCCTGTCAAACATGCAACAAGTTTCTTCAGCCAGCTGCTGCTGCTTACTTTTCACTCTTTTTTTTTTTTTTTGTGTTTTCAGGGTCCTTCATGAGCACATACAGAGGTTATCCAAAGTAGTGACTGCAAACCACAAGGCACTTCAGATACCTGAGGTAGCAACTCTTTTCCTTTGCTGCCCTATGTGTGTTGGGGTTTGGGCTGAGATTGTTCTGTTTTGCACTTAGAAGGGTGGCTTGGCTGTCTGTGGTAGCTGAAATATCCTGCAGGGAAAATACACTGTCCCCGTGCTGTGCCCACATCTTTTCTGGGCAACCTGTGCCAGGGCCTCACCATCCTCACAGCAGGGAATTTCTTCCGTATATATAACTTAAATCTTCCTTCTTCCTGTTTGAATTCATCTTCAAGCTTCCCATTTCTCCAAAACCTGTGAGCCTGGTTCTTCAGCTCCTCAGTGGAGCACAGACAAGCAGTGTCAGGCCAGCTGAGGACAAGGTTGTTTTTCCCCCAGGTGTATCTCCGGGAGGCGCCGTGGCCGTCGGCGCAGTCCGAGATCCGCACCATCAGCGCCTACAAAACCCCCCGGGACAAGGTGCAGTGTATCCTGAGGATGTGCTCCACCATCATGAACCTGCTCAGCCTGGCCAACGAGGATTCGGTGCCTGGGGCAGATGATTTCGTTCCTGTTCTGGTCTTTGTGCTCATAAAGGTGAGGTTTTTTTGCAGAGATCACAAAATTCTTGTAATAGACAACCAAATTTAGGAGAAGAGAGAATGACTGTGGGTTATGGGGAGCTGGCCAGACTCAAACCCAGATCTGATTCAGCAGGGTTTGAATAGGAATGTCAGAAATGTGGTCAGAGTTATGATTTTTTTAATCTGAGCAAACTTTGCATTTGGAACCAAGGAAATTGGGATCTAGATGTGTAGAGTAGTTTGTTTGAGGTACACCCAGCAGAATCTGTTATCTGTGCCTGCTTCATGCTGTCCTCAGGACCAAGATCCAGACCAGGACTGACTTGGGTTGTGTTACTGGTCTTTTTTGACATGAGTGGAGAATAGTCTGACCTGTAAGATGCTGAAACAACAGGCTTTACACATGTTGAGGTCCTGATGACCTTCACAGACTGTGCCAGTGTTCCCCTTCTTTCTCTTGGCCTGCTAGTCCTTTTTTCCGTGTTGGAAAAATGTTCCTTTCATCAAACCTGATGCCTTCTGAGCGTGTGAAGTGGGACTGGTGAGGATAAACAGTCCCTACCCTGCAGGTAGGTTACATACTCTGTAGGATGAGGATCACTGCACACAGGGAATTGTGGTTTTGTTCTGTATCTTGCGGTGTTTTATTGACGTCGAGCTTTGCAAACAAGCTGTGAGTGTCTCTCTTCTGCCACCCCAGGCAAACCCCCCTTGCCTGCTGTCCACTGTGCAGTACATCAGCAGTTTCTATGCCAACTGTTTGTCTGGAGAGGAGTCGTACTGGTGGATGCAGTTCACGGCAGCCGTGGAGTTCATCAAAACTATCGATGACCGCAAGTAGCTGGACAGCACAGGCAGACTGTGAGCAGGAGAGGAGTCTCTAAGAATGTACAACAGCTGCAAAAGCTGAAGAAAAAGACTTTCCTTGTAAAATACTGTACAGAATTGAGGCGTTTTAAAACACACCTTTACTAATCTAATTAATTTAACAGATTTTTTTTTTTTTTCCTCTTCTCTTTGGGTTGTGTTTTTCTCCCCTCTAGATACTGGCACTGCAAAAGGGACCACAGTTTTCAGGTATTTTGGAATCTCAAAACATTCAGAAAATTCTTCATGCTTTCTCCACCACCCTTCTTCCTGAATTCTTATTCACGTGAACAATTCACTTCATTTCATTTCTAACAGAAAACTGAAACAAGAGGAATCAGGGCAGCCACGCAGTAAACTTTCTAGCTGAATACACCTTTTATTAAGAAAACACCAGCCACACAGAAAGTTTGTAGTAGCTGACATAAGTTATCGGTTATATTTCACCTAAATTTAAAATCTGGGAGGACAGTGTAAATATTATATAACTATATTTAATGCATTGCAAGTATCTTTGGACTTACTATCCTTTGAATAAACAAGCAAAAGCCTCTCTGACCTCTAACAGGTTATGATGTACCATGTTTTGGTGACAAAAAGACTTCCTCAAAAGGCTAAGGTTTAAAAAGGGCAAACTGAACTATTTATTAAGATGTAATTAAGATTACTGAAATTTCTAAAACTGGAATTTATAATAGGGCTTATAAGCTAGCTGAACACTTCTTGGCTAGGGCATTAGGATGTTACAGAGGTTTGGATATATAGAGGAGAGGAATTGTAAGTTACAATAGAGAAGTCTAATATAAAAAGGAGAAATAAAATACCTTACTGTAATATTTTTTCTGAGATATTGTGTATACTGTACAAACCCCAAACAGAGATCCTTAACAGAACCTTGGGCTGTAATATATATTTTGATTAGTGACATTAAATACGTATGCCAGGGGGTTCAGTGAATGTTTTTACTAAATGTTCTTCGTGTTGTCTGCTATGCAGCAGTGCAAGTTTTACTGTTCATAAAAAAATATTTTAAAATAATATAACACTGTTCTTTATGAAACATATCATGACATCAGTTCAGGGTGTTTTATAGATTTCTCACCCCACCTTCCCCTTAAACTGACAGTTATCGATTTAAAGAGGTTTTTATGCACAACACCACATGGGTTTTTCATGAGTGAAGTGGTCTGGGGCATGGCCAGAGGGTGTTGGCTGTATTTAAGCACTTGCTGCTCTTTTTCAGCTTCAATACAGTGAAAAAGTACAGCGAGCGTTGAACTTTTTCATGTCAGTATTATTTCTTGCTCTTTCCAGAGTGTTCATTCCACTTCTGACATAGGGATATGGTAAGACTTGGTGTCTGTGAGTGGTAAAGAAAGCAAAATCTTTCTCCTATTCTTTTAAAAACACAATTGGTTCATTTTGTGTGTGTGTGCATTTTGATGATTAAAACCTGTAAGCAACTAGTACTTGGGAAAAATCACGTGGTTAATTGGAATTAGAGCAATTTATGTAAAGCAGTGAGTGCTTGGTTTGGCTGTGCTACTTGTCAAGGCATAATCAGGAAACTTACTTTTTAGGGCTCTCAGATATCTAACTCAATCTAGCAGTTTTGCCAAACTAATCACAGGTGAGAACGTGGGATGGTAACCTTTTCCTTTTCTTTATAGTCTGTCTCCTCTATTAGAGACTCGAATGTGTGGAGGAGCAATACTCAGTCAAAACAGAATTCTTCTGATCTGCCTTACTTGGTGTCTCAGTCTGTGTAGCATTGCAATATTCTGGTTATTTAGCCTTGATGGGTTTTTGGTGCTGAACATGTAACTCAGTATTGCAAGCACAGCCCTGCAGCAAAGCACAAACATGCCCTTGAAGATATGGCCAGATCATATCAAAAAGCAATATAAATCCATTTCTATTGAAGTGTCCTGTAATATGTAATTACTACTTGAATTTCCAAGACGTTCAGACTGATGTGTGAAAGTTCTGCAGGTTGGGTGTTGGTTGAGGAGAGTATTTGTAGGATCCGTGAGGAAGGCACAAGGGCACAGGAGGTGGTGATCACCCTCTGTGCTGCCTCTGCTGGCCTGGCTCACAGGGTTTGGTCAGCACCATCGGGGCTTTCAGGTTCACTCTCCTTCATGGAAGGGGCAAGAACCATATCCTTCACAGCTTTTATCACTTGGTTTCTCTGCATAGAAAAATACTTAAAAGAACTGGAGTCTTTTTTTAAATGTTATTTTAAAACCAGTAGGTGTTTCAGTGAGCCCCAGGTGAGCTGAGAGTTTTTTGTAGCAAAATGGTCCTTTGCTTCTTTTTTCCAGCCTACTCTGAAGGTCCTTTATATAGTCTTGATAGGTGTAGTTAGAGAATTAGGCTTTCCAAAGAATTAAAAACCTGCCTGTAATGTCCTGTTTTTTCCCAGTGTCCCGTAATGTTTTGTTTTAAAATGCTAAATTCCGTGTCTAGGACGTGATGTCGTTAGGTTTGATGTGCAATAGCGAAGGTGAAAAGACACTGCACAAAGGACCAAAAGTACCAGAACTGCTGCCAAAAGGTGCCAGCCACGGGCCTGTTGCTGTAATCTCGGTGCTTTCTGTGAATTAAACTACTTCAGCCACTGGAGGAGGAATGGAACACTTTGGGCAAAGTGGAGCAGGGAAAGGTCCTTGGTAGCAGGTCACAGTTGTGGACTTGAGGCTTGGTCGTTGTCTCAGCGCCGATTTTTGGCAAGTTCTGAGGAACTGCCACAAAAAACAATGGCATGTGTGTGCCTGGGAATGTTACAGAGGTGCTGGTTTCCTTTTTGGGTAGAGGAGGGAAAGGAAAGGGCTGGGTTTTTCATCTCTAGGAGATTCCTTTGTGCTCCTAAGTGAGATTTCTCTTTAAACCTTTTAAAAATCCTCTTTAAGGAGAATCAGAATGTGTCTGGCCTATCAAGGATTTGAGTTTAAAAGCTTTTGTTTTGAAGACCTTTTCCTACCAAATGCTGAATGTAACTGCCATAAACTTCAGGAAAAAAAAGCCACGAACATGATGCTGTTTCCTGCGGGTGAGTCTGGTGAGCACAGTGTTGGTTTGTATTGCTTGAAAGTGTTCTTGTTGTGTTAAGCCAAATTCTCACAGAATTGGAGAACTCACTGCCATGGGAATGGGGTGGGGGAAGGGGGTAGGAGAGGGGCAGAGCTGCTGGCAGCAGAGCTGTGTGTTGGCACGAGTGAGTGGGTGTGCCTGGAGAGCTGGAGCAGCAGGAAGGCAGTGGGGACACAGGGGGAAGGATGCTCATGTCTGGGTACGGCTGGGGACGTGGTGGAGCCTGTACTACTTGAGAATTAACCTCTGCTGAGTTAGTAGTGTGTGTTCTGTACCTTTTAATTGTGCTTTACCTCTATTGAAAAGCTTTGTACTGCCTCTCCTCTTTGGTAAAGCCTTTATAAACCTAAATTAACGAGCTTGCACAATCTTGTATACAGGAACCCCATCTTGTCTCTTAACGTGATTATTAATGTATTATTCTGTAAAACCTGATTAAAAGGAGAGCAGTTTAACCGCCTGGCTTTGACGTTTGTTCCAGTGCCATCAGCAGTTGTGCTGGGCTTGGCAAGTGCAAGTGTGAGCAGCTTCCCACTAATTCTGTGTGGTTTTGCACTGGGCACTGCTGCTCTGCGCCATCCTCACACCTCGCAGGGAAGGGACGTTGGCAAAAAAGAACCAAAATCCAGTAAAGGGGAGAGGAAGCTCCGCTGCATTGACTGCTTAGCACAGAGTTATTATTTGGAATCTGTAGCTTGGCTTTTCTAGTAGCTCGAGAGGAAAGAAATAGCTCTGCCTGCAGCAGGACTGTGCCTGTCCCTCTGCTGGCTGCTGTTCGATGCCTTGTTGAGAACGGTCAGGTCCAAAGGTATGACGTTTGGCGTCTTTTTTCTTAGGAAATGGTCATTCCTCCTGGTGAGACAGGAGGATTTGAGCTGTCCTGCACCCGCCCAGTCCCGGGGCGCTGCCGGTGCTGCCCTGAGCTCGGTCCCCGCAGTGTTATTGACCTTGATTCTCTCTCATTTGCATCCAGCATTTTTCATCCTCTGGAATATGGTGTTTGGGGACCTTTCCATCATTAAGTGGATTTACAGCAATTTCCTTATGTGTTTTCTCCAAGGGATTCTGTTATGAGAGGCACATTAAATCTCCATTAATACCTCATTATCCGACTGATAAGATTACCATGATAATGAGGCAGAAATTCTAATTGTTTCACTTCTTATTGTGCCTTTCATTAAATCATATACCTGGAAGTTGCTGTCAGAGTGGGGATCTCCAGCCTGCAGAGCTTGGGAGGTGACCTAGTCCTGCGCATCCCGGTTCTGTCCCACGGCGCTGGAGGGATCCCTGGGGTGTGCTGGCTTTTTCTCCCGTGCCTCCTGCCAGGGTCTCTCCTCCACGGCCACCTACCAGAAGGGTTTCCAGTGGCCCGGGGCCCTCGGCAGCCTGCACCGGCAGCGTGGGTTTGGAGAGGCTGTTCCACGTGGCGCCGTGCCCGAGCCGCGGTTGTACATTGCTCCTGAGGGTGGTTAAGCACAGGGGTGTGCAGCCCGTGTCGGAGCTGTTACAGCCCATCAGGTCAATGATCCATGAACTAAAAAGTCTCTAAGAAAGAGCAATTATTGTCTATCATGTGTCAAAGGCGCCCGTATTGACCCCGATGGATGGAGCCGTTCTGGGCTGTTGAGGCAGCGATCCGTGAACGGGGCTCACGGGAGCAGAGGTCTGGACACCCGCAGCACGAGGTGAGGGGTCGGGAGGGCAGCAGGGCGGTGCTGGGTGGGCAGCCCGAGGTGGGGAATGGCTCTGCTGTGCCCCAGGGGCTGTTCCCCGGCTCCTGCTCCGCCGGTGTCCGCACAGGGATGTCCTGTGCGCAGCACGGCAGCCAGCAAACACCACCGAGCCCTGCTTGGTGCTGGATCCAGCTCCGGGTCCACCGAGCCGTCCCTGCCCTCAGCCTGTTCCTTGGGCCCTGCTGGTGCTGCCCCGGCCCCCGGAGCCCCGGCCCTGGCTGCGGGACCGGACCGGACCGGACCGAGCCGCTCTGGCGCCCCTGGCCGCAGCCCGGGCTCCGCGGCAGAACACAGCCATCCCCTGCACGAGGGGTCTCCGGCTCCTCCTGCGCACAGAAGGAGATGTCTCCATAGTAACTGGCACATTCGGAGGGCAGGAGGCACAGGGGACGGCAGACAAAGCCCGTGTTGAGCCGCGGGCAGCCCCCGGCACAGGGACCGCGCTGCTCCGGGCGGAGACAGCGGTGGCACTGCCATGGCGCTGTCCCCTGTCCCAATGTGTGGCGGTGTCACCCCTGTGCCGGGGGTGGCTGTGGGCACCAGGCTGCGGAGGCAGAGGCGGGTCGGGCTGGGCACCTGGGCCGGGCAGGTGCCGAGGGAGCGGGCAGTGCCCACCGTGCCCGGCGCTGCCAGCCCCCGGCACACCGCAGCCAGCCACGGGCTGGGGTTAATCAACATTCATTCATGTTTCCAAGTGTAAATTGAGCATTTGTTTAATTATGTGTAAGCAGCAATACATTCTGGCCATTATCTAAATCACTATTTTATTTCCTGGATGTGGTTTCATAATGCCGGGTTTGTGCTCCAGCCTCTGCATCATTAACAGAGAAGAGTTAATGAATATAAAAGCGTAAAGGCTAATTACACTTTAATTTACAATCATGGTCTCATTTTGGGACCACATGAAATCTGTTTTGAAAACAATTAAAACAAACAAACAAAAAAGAGCCCAGTGCAGGTCTGGTGGGTGGAAGGCTTTGGGCACGGTGGCCACGGGCCCGGGGCGATGCTGCTGCTCAGTGCTGCTCAGGGCGGTCCCTGGCTCCCCTCGGCCCGGGGATGGTGACCCAGGCTGGGGTGGTGACCCGGCCCGGGGGTGGTGACCCGGCCCGGGGGTGGTGACCCGGCCCGGGGGTGGTGACCCAGGCCGGGGATGGTGACCCAGGCTGGGGTGGTGACCCAGGCCGGGGTGGTGACCCAGCGGCACCCCGGGGCCCGGCAGCTGCGGGGACACTGCTGAGGGATGGACATCGGGGCCCGAGCGGGAGCACAGTTCGTTGGAAGGAGACAAAGATTTATCGGGCTGCAGATGTTGAAAGCCAGACCCAGCCACAGTGCTGACTGCAGCACTTTGCAGTGTTCACCGCCCCGGGGTCCGCTTGTGTCCCTCCCCGCAGGTGCCGGGCCTGGCCCTTGGGGGGACAGTGGCTGGGGACGGGGCCGGGCTCTGTCTCTGTCTCTGCCCGCAGGAGGGTCGTGCTGGGCAGGGAGGTTGTGTAACCTCGGTGTCAGGGCAGCTCCCTGTGCTAGGCACAGCCCCGCCTCTGCTGCCATCACCCATGGCAGAGGCCACGGATGTCCCAGAGCAGCTGGCCACTGTCACAGCTGATGCCACGTCTCGGCCCGGGGCAGGAACTGTTCCCACTGGCACGGGATTGCCTTTCTGGACATGGCTGTGGGTCACAGGTGGGATTCCAGGGCCAGGGTGTAGGCTGGGAAGAGACCCTGGTGGAGCACAACTGGAGCCTGGGCTGCTGTGCTTTGCAATGAGTGAATACCTGTTTGTGTTTCCTTTATTCTGATTGCCCCAACAATGGGACAAAAGCTGTGTGCTGAGACCAGGAGGGAGCAGTGGCCTCAGCACCTGAGGCTTGTTCCCTTCTCTGAGCTGGCTGCCTTCAGCCAGCAGAGGAAATAAATCTCCCTGAGAAAACCACTTTGCTCACACAATTCCAATCCAACAGGGCATCGTGGCATCACTCACTTCTTGTTTTTTTTAGCTGATAATCTTTTATTGGGCCAGTTGAGCCTTGTAGAAGCACGGTGCCCTCGCTGGCTGCTGTGGGTGCTCAGAGCTGGGGGCTCACGGGCACTGTGAGGACAGTGGTGCCCATCCCTGCCAGGGCTCAGCTCGGGCGGTGCTGTGTCTGTGCTGGGATGTGTCCCCAGGCTGGTGCCCTGAGCTGATGCCAGCAGAAGCACTGAAGTCCCTGTGGTTTTGCTCACCCTGCCTGTGGTGAAGGACAGGAGGTGTCCTTCCACTGCCAGGTGTCTCTGGAGGTGGCACATCTGCTCCGTGGGATTTACAGAACTCAGCACTCCTGGAGCCAGGGGTTCTGGCTCTGCCATCTGTGTGGGCTCCACATGCTCGGTGGTGGGAGCCCATCCTGCCTGGGAACACCTCCCCTCCCTGTCCCTCCCCAGGGCTACTGTAGGGGCTGTGCCACAGCTGAAGCCTCGTGTGTCCCTCAGACAGGTTTGTCATGCAGCCTGTCACTGTGCAGCGGGGCCGTGTCACTAATGAACACATCCAGGCACTGAGTGCCTGCGGTCGCTAATTGAAAGTGCTCACAATTGGGAATTCCTGTGGGTTAGGCACAGTACCTGCACTAACAGGGACTCGACTTTCAAAAATCCATGGCTACCGAGGGCAGCAGAGGAGGGACAGCTGCAGTGCCCCAGTGCCCTGCCCACCCTGGGAGCAGCCCACGGCTCACACCTTCATCACCTCCACTGCCCTGAGGAATGCAATACCCAGCCTGCAGCTGAGGGGGTTCAGGGCTGCTGAGGGCTCCAGGTATCTGGGGAGGTGCTGTCTCCAGTGAGTCGTGTCTCATGAGGGCTCAAGGCTCACTCAGTGCCTCTGCAGTGGCACTGGTGGGTCACAGGGCTCAGCTCCCCTCAGCAGCAGCATGAGGATGCTGCTTGTGCAGGACATCATCAGCTCCCCCTCGTCAGCGTTCCCACCTTCCCAGTAATCCGTGTCATCCCAAATCCTATCAGCACTGATTTGATATTTACCCCCAAATCGTGGATGAACATGTTGAACATCATCATCCGATGACGATTCCCCATTGACAACCACTTTTTGAGACCTGTCAGTCAGCCAATTCTTAATCCTTCTAATGTGAGCTCTATTGATATTATATACAGCTAATTTTTTAATCAAAACGTCATGTGCTATTAAATCAAATGCCGAACAGAAGCCAAAGCACACCACTGCTCCTCAGTTACTTTTATTAGGTAAACTTTTAAATCCAAGGAATGAGACCAAATTTTTTGACAAACCTGACTTCCAATCCAGCCATGTTCCTGGCTCTGGTTCCAGCCCCACGTGCTGGCACCTGCAGCCGTTCCTGCTCCTCAGCCTTTGCCCGGGATGGACACGACCGAGGGGTGAGTGTGGCCAGAGGGGGAGCGTGGGCTGGACGTGCCCGGGGAGGGCTGGGCACCGGGGCAGAGCTGCTGCCGGGATGGAGGAGTCTCATCCAGGCCACTTCACAGTTAAAGTCTTGGTGGGGAAATGGGAATTTTCCTCCTGTGCTGGATGCAGCCTCTGACCTGAAAATGCGGGCGCAGCCTCCCCGGATGCGGCGCGGGAGCAAATGCGATATGACAGCGCAAGACACTCCAATATGGTTAGCAGCTGTCCGGCCGCCACTGGGCCGGCGGGGCGGCAGGATGGCCCGGGCACAGATGCATTTGGGGGAGGAGGGAGGGCAGGGCAGGGCCGGGCTCGGGCACGTACGTGCGGGCAGGCACACGCTGCCGCTGCCAGGGCGCGGGGATGGCACCGGAGCTCCTCACACCGGGACCAGCCCACGGCCCCACCGGAGTGGGGATGGCGCCTGGGTGCCACCTGTGCCACCGTCCTGGGTTTTGGGGACCCCTGCCCAGAGCCAGGTGAGCCAGGCTGCTGGAAAGCCTCCTCCAGCTGCCACCTGTAGGGGCTCCTGCACTGGTCCATCCAGCACAAGGCCACTCGCCCAGCTCTGTCCCCTCCAGCTCAACCAACCCTCTGTAAATCTAAATTAATAAGGTTGCACAGCTACAGACACAGGAACATGGGCTGTGTCTTGTCTTTGTCGATCAATGCTTTCTATCATCCCATAAAGCTGATTAAAAAGCAGAGCAGTTCATCTCACCAGGTTCCGCATCCCAACGTTATAAATTTGATATTCCAGTTAATGATTGTCAGCGCTGGCGGAGGACACGGAAGCTGGTCAGTGTTTGTAGTTTATAATTAATATTGGAGCATTGCTGCAGAGGGCACCAAGGAGGAATTTGGGATGCTTAGGAATTTATTATCCCTAAAATGCCAAAGAGCGGGCGAAAGGCAGTTTGTGTGCCCAGCACCGCCTGTGCCAGAGGGACACAGAGTGACCAGTGTGACCTGTCACGGTCACCAGCTCCCCACCTGTGTCCCCAGTGATGCTGGGAGGGTCAGCCGAGGGGGTCAGCCACATCCCAGCCCTTCCCTGCTGTCCGTAGGGAAGCTGCACTGAACAGATGTCTCTGCCCCAGCTCTGGACACAGGGATGTTGGTCCCTCAGGCTAGACGGTGACCTGGTTGCTGATGCCAGCTGCTTGGAGAGCCCGTGGATGGAGGGATGGATGATGCTGTGCCTGTCTGGCAGCCCTGCCAGGGGTCACAGCCCCTCGGTGGCCCGGGCAGGGCTGCAGTGGCTGCTCCTTGCCAGCCGTGTGTGGCACAGGGCAGAAAATGCCACCAGTGCAGCCCACAGCCACTGCCTGCGCCAGCACAGGGAGTTTTGGGGCTTTCTCCACAAGTAAGAAACTTGACCCCAAAGGAATGTCCCGAGCTGTTTGTCTGGGATACAGCCCCATAACCTGATCAGATTCCCAGGGTCAGACAGCCTCATGTCCTGGGTCGGTGAGGTGCACGGGGGGCTGAGTGGGACACCGGCTCTCCAGACAGGAGCAGGGACAGGGCTAGAGATATGGGGAGGGACAGGGACAAGGACAGGGAAGGGGTCAGGGCACAGGGCGGGGACAGCCCGTGCGGTGGTCGCTCAGCCCGTGCAGCGCCGGAGGCTGCGGCCGCCTCAAGGTGGCACCGTAAGAGTGGGAACAGCGCTGCAGAACAAAGGCACGGCTCAGAGCCTCCGAACAGCTCGGAGCGACCAGCACAGAGCCCCCAGCCCCACTCAGAGCCCCCAGGACAGCACAGAGCCCCCAGGACAGCACAGAGCCCCCAGCCCCACACAGAGCCCCCAGCCCCACTCAGAGCCCCCAGGACAGCACAGAGCCCCCAGCCCCATACAGAGCCCCCAGCCCAGCACAGAGCCCCCAGCTCAGAGCCCCCAGGACAGCTGATAACCCCCAGCCCCTCTCAGAGCCCCCAGGACAGCACAGAGCCCCCAGCCCAGCACAGAGCCCCCAGCCCCATACAGAGCCCCCAGCCCCATACAGAGCCCCCAGCACAGCACAGAGCCCCCAGCTCAGAGCCCCCAGCCCAGCACAGAGCCCCCAGCCCCTCTCAGAGCCCCCAGCCCGGAGCCTGCACAGAACAGAGGGTCCCGATGTCACCGCTACAGTCCCGGCAGGGGGCAGGAGGACGGCTCCCGGCGGTGGCAGGAGGGGCCCTCGGGGCCAGCCGGGGTGGCTCTGCACGGCCCGGGCCAGTGTCAGCCACGGCTCAGAGGGGCCCGGCCTGCTGTCGTGTGTCACACACCCCGCTCTCCAGGGATTTGGGGTGACTGTCACGTTTCTGTGTTTCCCCAGGCACGGGGAGGAGGATGCCGTGTGTGCGGCGTGGGGCCGGTGCCCACTGGAGACCGTGGCGCGGATCCACGTGGCGCTCTGCTGCTGGGATTCCCAGCTCCATCTGCCTTGTTCGGGGACACAAGAGGTGCCCAAGCCCTGGCGGTGTGTGGGGTTCTCCTGCCCGGCTCCCGGCCACCGCCGAGCCGCCCTCCCGCTAATCGGAGTGTGCCGAGGAGGAGCCCCTTCAGCTCTGCCTGCCTTGACACCAAGACCTAAACCTGCTGTAAAACCGAATGGATACGCACACCCACATCCACGAGGCTTTTAGTTCAGCAACAAGTGAATCCATCAAAGCCCAGCACCTAATTTAATAGCAATAATGAAAGGTGTGCGTCACTATTAATTTAAGCACTCCAACATTAGCCTTGCACTTAGAAACCAGCAAGGCAAAGCTATTTACAAATGAATGTACCAGGGCAATAAATTGAAAGGACTGGTCTGACCTGCGGTGGCGGCTTTCTTCATTTATACATAGATATATTTCTATAGATGCATTTATTCCCATCTCTTTAGCGAACTCTCCCTAATTAAGTTGAAGTGGCAGTGGAAGTGTGGCAGTAAGTGTGGAAAGAAGCTGCTGAAAATGTATTTAATTCATTATAAATAATCTTTGATACCGTGAGGTTGCATAAAGGTTTCAGCATCAGAGCAGGACACCAAGGAAGGCCAAGGAGATCATCTGCACACAGTGGGAGCGTCTGCAGCCCGTGGTTTGAGGTCCCTGTGCCAGGGAAGGGGGAGCAGGAGCAGGGGGAGGCGCACGGACACGGGGCTCTGGCTCCCCGTGCCCCCAGGAGGGTAATGTATGTGAGGAGGAAGGTGTATGTCACCCACATTAAAGGAGTTTAATGTGCTCAGAGTCACATTATTGTACCCTCGCAGAATACATTATCTGTGCGCTGCCTTCACAGGCTGTCACCTCGCAGAGAGGCTGCGGAGTTCCTGGAAACCATTATCAGCCTCTAATGATATTATCAAAATTGGAGCACCAGTGGCACGGTGGGGGCCGGGGATTCATCCCTGCTGCCAGCACTCGGTGTGCGCTGAGAGCCCCTGGGGGCAGCAGGACAGGACCGTGCCTCCGTGGGTCCTGCCGTGGAGCAGAACTCCCGTGGGTGATGGACCGGGGGATGCAGAGGCCGTGGGGACCCCTGGGTGCCCTTCCCATGACACCGAGCACTGCTCTGCCCTTCTCCCTGGCTGGTGGCACCACAAAATACCCGGAGTCGTCTTTTTTGGAGTGTAATCTTCTGCCTGCGACAAGGAGCCACGCAAACTGATAAATTGCAGATTAAACGAGTGCCACACTCCACTCCAGCCCTGGCTGTTAATTCCCCTGTTGTGCAATTCCCGGCTCTCAGGGCCTGTCAATTCCAGCTAATCGCAGGAGGCACTAAAACACTCTGCCCTGACAGCCCCGGATCGAGGCACCCCTGACTCCCGGCTCAGGTGGATTGCACGCATCACTTATGCACAAATCAGCAATATGCCAGCGGGGAGGAATTATGTCCGATGACAGCCCAGACATGAGGTACATATTGCAGAGCCGGCGAGCCCCAGCCGCCGTGACAGATTGCGGCGCTGGTGCGGGAGCGGATCCCGGCCGCCCCGGCCCCGGGCACCCGGAGCCACCGGCACCGCGCCTGTGCCGCCACAGCACGGGGTGGCACTGCCAGCCTGTCCCCTGCCTGCCCCCGAGCCCACCCCCGGCCCCTTCTCATCCCCATCCCTCCGGTGATCCCCATCCCGGGCTGCCCAAAGGGGCAAAGGAGGAGGGAACGGGGCTTTGGGTGGCACCGTGGGCACACGGAGGGTCCCACCCGGGGCCGGGGGTGCCAAAGCCCCCTGCAGAGCCCGGCTGGGGTGGGCACCAGCCCCGCTCAGCCCAGCCCGGCACTGCCGTAACATTTAACTTGTCGTAGTCTGTGATCCTGAAAAGCTGAAATTAATGACAGCCTTGCAGTTGCTCATTAATAATTGCTTCATTACTGTACGCAGTTGCAGCCTCCTGACAATAATGGGGTTTGCTGGTGTATTTCTAATTATCTGGCATTTCAGCTCCCTAATAGAGTCCCGGCGCTCCCTGACGAGACCTTGTTCCCCGGCAGGAGCACGGCTCAGCCCCAGCGCCCGCAGCAGCCCGTGTGCTCCTTCACCTGCAGCTCCCGGGAAGAGGCTGAACGCCCTGGTGAGGCCCCGGGCAGGGCTGGGGACACCGAGGACCCCCACACTTGGGCTGAGCTCTCCCCATCCCCAGCGCACACCTGGGGCTGCTGCCGAGGCCGGTTTGGGGGCAAAGACAGCGGGACAGATGTTGGATTTTGGAGCTCCGGCACGTGAAGCAGGTACGTGCCTGTGGCTGGCACTGCTCAGCGTGGCCACACCAGGGTTACATCACGGCTGTCCCCAAGGCCACACCACGGTCACACCACGGCTGTCCCCAAGGCCACACCATGGCTGTCCCCAAGGCCACACCACGCTGTCCCCAAGGCCACACCACGGTCACACCACAGCTGTCCCCAAGGCCACGCTGTGGCTGTCCCCAAGGCCACATGACTGCTGTCCCCAAGGCCACACCACGCTGTCCCCAAGGCCACACCATGGCTGTCCCCCAGGCCACATCATGGCTGTCCCCAACGCCACACCACACTGTCCCCAAGGCCACATCACAGGTGTCCCCAAGGTCACACCATGGCTGTCCCCAAGGCCACACTGTGGCTGTCCCCAAGGCCACACCACGCTGTCCCCATGGCCATGGCAGGCCTGGTGCTGCCCCTCAGGTGTGTCCCTGGCTGGTGAGCAGAGCCACGAGGAGGTGGCAGCAGCCTCAGCGGGCGCCTGGGGCGGTGGCGGTGGCAGTGGAAGGGAATTCCAGCTCCTCAGTGGTGGCAGTGGCGGTGGCAGGGGAGCTGTGGCAGTGTCCCCACGCTCACAGCGTGGCAATGACCACTTGTGCCCCACGCCAGCCCCGCCACCAGCTCCCAGCCTGTCACAGCAGCCCCCGCACTCCCACCTGGGGAGGGGGCTCATTTGTAGTTAAAAATCTATTGTGACTTGTCAGAAAAATGAATAAATGAGCACATTATTTTTTCATTTTGGAGCTCAGCATCTGTTTGTCTAATCAAGAAAGAGAACTGGGAAAGTCAACCAGGGCTGACGCACACATTTTATTTAACTTTTCCTCTGTCAAAGGAGTTTAAATGTGTAATGAACAGGCCATGGTGATTTGAAATATAATCCCATTACTCTGATGAGATTACCCAGGCTGTGAGAGTTCACAAATCATGCTTAGGGTTTTTAGAGTGAACAACACCCTGTTGAGATTTTTTTTTTTTTCTCTTTTTGCATTTAAGCAGAGGTGTGTGGGGAGAATAAAACATGACAGTGCTTAACCCTTCACGCAGTGGAGCAGCGGCGTGGGGCTGTGCCCAGGGCCAGCCCTCCCTGTGCCTCAGCTCCTTGGTGACCCTGAGATCTCCCGTGGTGGCAGCAGTGATGCCAGGGAGCAGCACCTGGCCAGGGCACACTCCTGCTGGCCCAGCTGGCCGCGTGCCCGCCGTGCCCACACGTCCCTGTCCTCGTCCCTGTCCTTGTCCCAGCGCTGCACAGGGGCGGCTGTGCTGGGATGTGATTTAAGGAGCATTAATTTCAGCTGCAGCAGCAGCACCCAGCCCCACCCGCCACCGCAGCAGCGCGTTTCCATGAATTCATGGGCCCATTACAAACATGTCTCCATAAATAACTCCCCCCATTAATCTCAGGGCTGCACCCATGGCTGTGAGATGGGTTTGGCCAGCTTGTCCCGGTGCCGGGTCTCAGCCCCGCCTGAGGGGCAGCTGCAAAACCCCTGGGATGCTCCAGACTCCCACCAACCCTAACCCAAAGGTGCCTCTGGCTGGAATTGGTCCTTTGGGAGCTCACGGCAAACCCCTGCGGAGCCCAGGGAGAGCGTCAAGTGCTCTGGCCTTGGGTGCCAGCCTGTGCCAGGGTGTCCCCTGCTCCAAGGTCACTCTGGTGCTCTCCTGTGCTCTGACAAAGCCGAGGAGGTGGAGGGGAGTTGTCCCTGTGGACAGAACTCCCCTGAGAGCAGGAGTCAGGGAAAATCCAGGGATCTCTGCTGCTCCAGCAGCTGCCCGTGTGCGGCAGGCCGGAGCCGTCCTCGGCCGCAGGGATGGGGGAACAGCTTGCCTTGCTGACCCAGTTGAATGCCCATCTGACTCAATTACATCTACAGCTACCGGGGAAAGACCAGCCCGTGCTGGCTCCGTGCTCAGCTGTGCACACATTGCTGCCATGAGCGCTGATTTAACTCCTTCGGGAACGCCGAGGAGCGGGAACGGCTGCTCTGGGGGAGCGATGCTCAGCTCCAGGAATGCTGGACCCTTCCAGGATTTAGGGAAGCTTTCCTGCGTGCCATGTATCAAACAGAATCTGATCTTCGGAAGAAAATTTTTTAACTCTCAGTGGCTCTTTTGTAGCAGATAAACTCAGAGTGGGCTCCAAAGGTCCCTGCTCCTCACCCATCCCTTGGAGCAGCCCGTGTCCACCCATCCCCTGGAGCAGCCTGTGTCCACCCATCCCTTGGAGCAGCCTGTGTCCACCCATCCCTGCCTGGACCCAGGGACACCCACACCAGACACAGGAAGATGACTGCAGGGTGTGAACACAGCTGGTCTGGGCAAGGCACTGTGCCACAAACATCACAGACAGCAGAAATACAATCAGCTGAGTTTTTCAGGCTCTGCTGAGAGCAAACCTGCACATGCTGAATCCCTGCTGATAATAAACACACGTGAGGGGGTGGCAACAGCACTACGGCCATGGAAACAAGAGATTGCTGCAGTTTCTGGTACCAACTAGGCAATTTTTTAGTTCAGTTAAAAAGAATTGAAACTGGGTGGCCAAAGAACATTCACAGAGCAACTTTAATGTTAAATATTTCACAGAGTCAGTTAAAAGAGTCATTTACATCGAAGGGGCTTTTCCCATTGTATCTGTGCTGCATTCGCACATAGAAAATATAAAAAAAAAAATTAATAGAATACTATAAAATAGTGTTTCTCTCGTTTTGCAGATATCATGGAAGACTGTACAGGGAGGCCTGGCCTCGGTGGTGCAGGGCTGAGCTGCAGAAACCCAGAACATGAAGACAACAGGTGAGACCCAGACCCTCCCCCTGCCTCACGCTGTGTTAAGGCTCAGGAAGTTTTCTCTGTACAAAAGCAAGGTGGGAGGCTGGCAGAGGGTGGGCAGTGCCCCGGGGAGCTGCCCCCAGCCCCGTGGGGAACCAGGGCAGTTCTACAACAGCAGGATGTGTGTGCAGAGCTCCAGAGACCTGGAGAGATGGAAGAAAGACACCTCTGGTGAATCCAACCAAAAATGCAGCTCTGGGTCTCAGCAATCCATTCCCGTGTTCCCTGATGTGCTAAGGATGAACAAGGCCAAGATAGTTACAAATCCCAGTACAAAGTACATCTTAATTTTTATTTTTAAAGAATAATATTGAGGGAAGGGGAAGGCATTTCTCAGTCCCCGGGGACAAGGTGCCCCAGTGGATGTGCCCTGGGCAGGAGGATTCTCCTCTCCACCTGCAAGACGTGGATTTCCAACCACGGTGCTGCCTTCAGCGAGGAACTTCCAATAAAGCATTTGCAAAGCTGAAAAGCACAGTTAAATAAAAATATTTTTTGAACAAAACAAACACAACAGACTGGGCTGTCTCAGTGCTCCCTCGCTAAGAGCTCCCCTGCCACGGCTGCTGTTCCTGGCTCACGGATGCCTCCTGCACTTCAGCAACAGAAGTGAAACCATCTGGGACTGCAGCCTCCCCCCAAAAGAACTGTGCATCATATGGACCTTGAAAAAGATTACATCTGTTTATTAATAGTAAAAATGGATACATTTGTCCTACATTTTGTTTTTAGAAATTTGATCATGTCACAAGCAATACCTGCGTGAACGTGGGTGGATTACAGATGTATATAATTTATTTTAACCAGGCTGTGAAATAATATGTAATCACATCTCTTCTCGTGATTGTACATAATACAGTAATTAAATGATGCCAGTCTACGTCATTCTCTTATTTCTAATCAAAGGAACCTGAAGCGTAACAGTCTTCTTTCCGGCTGATATGGCTCTTTATTTCTGTCACGGGGGAGACTTCCCGTGCCCACGGAGGGACAATCTTCCAGCCGTGAGAGACGGGAGGGATCAGATTCCTTGCCAGCTGCTGCCCCGGGCAGGAGCGCCTCAGTCCCGGCGGCTGGGGACGGGGAGCGGCTCCGAGCGTGGCTCTCCTCGAGGCTCTGCCTCACTGCTGCCCCGACTTCTTCTCCTTCTGGAAGCTAAAGCTCGTCCTCCTGCTCAGTTTTCTTTGTTTCTGAGCGAAATAATCTGCTCTGGCTGTGCTTGCTCGCGACTCTAGGATATAGTTAACCTGCAAGACACGAGGAGGTGTTTAACAGCCGGCGGTGGGCAGGGAGCAGCCCAGCCCTGAGCGGGGCTCCGGGGTCACTGGTCCCATTTGTCACCAGGCAGAGGGAGCCCAGAGTGCCAGGGGAGCCTGGCCTGTCCTCCTGTGCCCCACATCCCATTTTGGGTCGCCCAAACCTCCGGGGAAGGCAGAGAGCTGTGCAGACCCCCCAGTGTTGGGATAATCCAATAACGAGCATCAATAAAGGACCTCATCATCCTCAGTAAAAAAGAATCCTTCCATTATGATGTTTGCATCCTCAGCCAATCTCAGAGTTTCCCTGTGTTTTGGCACATTTTACTTGATGAAAGCATTTTAAAATGATACTTAACAAGCCTGCTACTCCCTAAATTTATTATCTCCAATGCTTTGTGATAATCTCAGAGATAATTTTAATGGAAGGTTAATGCAAGAATCAAAAAGATAAAAATGCCCTTTGGTCTGTCATTAGCTGGTTAATATGCTGTGGCTTAAAACTTGCACAATTTTATGCACTGTAGAGTGTTTCACTTTCATTGCATATTACAGCTTAAGGCATAAAAATATAAGGAATTTTCATGGTCAATAAAGTTTCAGTCCTTCTCACTTGATCATCTAAAAAGCCTAATTTGAAAAGTCTGATTTTTCTGTGCTCCCTAATGCTGATGGAATTGAAAACAAACCAGTGACTTGTGCATGAAACCAGAGAATGTTCTATATAAACAAACTGAGACTTAGGAAAAAAATACTGCTTAACATTTTCTCTTGAATATTCATGTTCTTGACAATAAACCTTTTTTTTTTTTTTTTTAGCCTTTGTTTATGACCAGTCTCAGATGTGTGGAGTCACCACCCCTGGAAGTGTTCAAAATCTGAGAGGTGGCACGGGGATACTTGGGCAAAGGTTGGACTTGATGATCTTGGAGGTCTTTTCCAGCCTTTATGGTTTTATGATTCCATGATTCTAAGTGTTTGGGATTGCAATAGCTGATCTCAGATTGAGTGGGAACAGAAGAATTGGCCTAAGAGCTCACAAAACAGAAACCCCCTCAGACACGCTGACCTTTTTGTAATGAATAAAAGTTATTTCACTGCACGTCAGTTGTTTAACAATCCTCTAAACTCCACACAGCCAATAAAAGCAAACATAACAGATGGTTTGCCAAAATTACTGCTTTTGAATTTTGACTCGCTACGAAAAATGAACTTGTGGAAAATTCCATTTAATCTTTCAAGAGTGTAACAAGACTTTGTTTCCCAAAGCAAGGGGGTTTGTGTCTGCGCAGAGCCCCAAGGAAAGCAAAAAGTCTTGAGAGAGGATCAGGGTAGAAAAGCCTCTGAGTGCTGTGCAGGACACCTGAGTGTGGGGCAGAGCTGGGAGGGGCAGGAGCACCAGCCCCTGCACAGGACAGGGCTGCTGACCACGTGTCCAGGGGTGGAAACTACCCAGACACAATAAAATCTGCTAATTTCCTATAAAGTTCCACAGAAAATGGTGTCTCTGTTAGCTAGAAACGAGCACAAAAGGAAATGCTACACACAGAGAGTGGCTGTGTGGCTGTTTGAAGGATGAACAAAACAACAGGCACGGAGCAGCCATCCTGGCAGGTTAAACACACCCCAGTGGTGCTCAGGCACTGCACTCTCCTGCGTTTCCAGAGCCTCCTGAATACTCACACGTCTAACAAGTGGTGAAACACCAGGATTTTGGGTCACGTTAAAATTTAATACTCACCTTCAGTACAATTTCATTGACAGTAGCAGCATCTGATTCAAAGTAAAGGTGTTTGTAGTCATGATTGCTTAGATATGTAAGTTTAAATATTGCATGACCTGCAAAGATAAGAAAAAAACTGCTTAGAATATTCCTGTAAAGTTTGAGCAGAGCTCGTGTGCCTGACAGAAGAAACCCACAGATGGTGATCTCAGCGTACCATCAGCACGACAGAAGGAAGCAATGAAATGCTGACAGGCTTCTCATGTCATTTCAATTTAAGGCAAGTGGTGGCTTACAGGAGCAGCTGAACTCCAGTCAATAAAGTTCCTTTTCCCATCACATCCCCACTGCAGGAAACGCAAAAATCCATCAAATGCCTGGTTAGCTCTGCCCGGCCCACGACGGCGCCGCAGCTCAGTCACCACGGCCAGGGCCACTCCTGGGGCATCACCACCCGCAGGAGAGGGCTTGGATTGAAAAGAAAATGTTAATTAACCCCAGGACCACCACCCAAACCCTCCTCCCAGAACACCCCAGGAGCCCAGCCGGCTGCTGGTGGCCGTGGGGAGCGGCACCAAGGGACGCCGCCCAACGCGCTCGGGGCTGGAGCGCCCTTCCCACAGGAAGGAAAACCAAATTAAACTCCAGCTGGGGCCTGCTGGCACCTCCCTTGTGCTCGGGCCTCTGTCCCCAACGGAGGTCCAACGTGCTGGCCCCGTGGCCACACGGTGCTGGCCCAGCTGCTCCCAGGACAGTGGCCCCGGACTGGGACACGCGGCGCTGGGAGGAATGACACAGACACAAAGGAGCACCAAGGAAGGCAAAATATCCTCCACTTGCACGGATGCTGATGGCTTCAAAATGAAAATTGAATGTATTCTATGCAGGATACTTTTCCAACGGTTTCCTAATTTATTCAGTTCAACAGTCAAAGTTAGCAATCCATAAAGTAACAGCCACATTACTGTAAATCCAGGTCTTTCCTGCAGGAAAGCTAATTGGAAATCTTATTTACATTATCTAATTCTCCAGATTTCCAAAAAGTGACTGATATATGCTCAGATTGGTGGCCAGGAAATTTGAGATGCAAGTATTTTATTGTGGCATGTTAATTAAACACCATTATGATGCACTAATCTGGAATATAAATTCTGTATTGAAAAATTGGCTAATAATAATAATAAAACCCCAACCCTTTAAATCATTTGACAAATGATGCCTCAGTGGTACTAAAAATGCGGAATTCCAAGCTGGGAGCTCATCAGCATGTTAATGCATGCAGCTCTGCCTGGAACACAGCATCTTAATGATTCCAAAAGTGCCAGTGCACCACTCCTGGGGATGGGACACAGCCCCCAGCTCCACCAGCTCCCATCCTTTTCCTTGGACATTGAACATTCCACGCTGATTATCAGAAATGAAACTGGCACAAAACAGGGTCAGAGGATCCCAAGGAGCTGCTCTAGTTTGGGATTTGGGCAGTCCCTGGGTAACTCTTGCTGTGGATCAAGACAAAACCTCTGCAGATGTTCCCTGCTCCCCCAGGAGCTCAGCCTCGTGCCACGGTGACACCTCGTGTCCCTGGGGCACTGCCCTGCCCAGGGCAGCACTGCCAAGGGCAATGCTCCTGCTCCCATGGCACAGAGGCTGCCCTGGCCCTCCTGCCTGGCAGGGCACTGCCCAAACTCCTGCAGGGGCTCCCAGGACCCGTGGGGACACGGCCCCGGTGCCACACCCATGGCTGTGCAGAACACGTCCCGCTGGGACTGGGGATTCAGTGGAAAGGAGCCAAGAAGACTTTTCCTTAGAAAGCCCCATTACAGCATCATGTTTATGGGCTCCAAGTCCACAACACACTACTTACAGCGTGAAATATGAGTGCACTGAAATCCTAACTGGCACTTTGCTCTGCTACTCTTCTAGCCAGATGGAATTTATGAATTGTGAGATTGATTTCCATTTCCAAGAGTGCTTAAATATGTGATGTACCTCTTTCCAATAGAGCACCACCCCTGACAATTCCGAGATCAATAGGAGCTTCCATGGTTTGATGTTTCCGTGTGAGAGGATCAGGTAACAAACAGCAGCAGCTCCTACCGCACGTGACGGGGGATTTAAAGCGAATGCAGATGCTGCACGAGCAGCTGTTACCATCATTGCACACCACCAGTGGCTGGGTGTTTGCAGGGAACCCCAGCGCCCTGCAACCTGGATTAACCAGCAGCACAACTACAGAAAATCCACATTATTCCCCACCGCGTTTGTCTGTTACGGAAAGCGAATGGAAGGACAGAAACTCAGCTGGTGGCAGAGCACCACGGGCTGGGTGCAGCCCAGGCCGAGCTCAGCACAGCCCAAGGCTCTGTGCCAGTGGCCCTGGTGCCCCTCAGCAGCCCCCAGCCCGTGCCACAGCCCCACTGCAGCAGAGAACATCTCCTGCTGCTGCCCTTTGGCCCCGGCTCCCAACGCTGATAAATCCTCCCCAAGCCAAGCTAATGGGTTCCTGTGTGGTTACTCCTGGAGAGCAGCCCACAGCCGGAAGGGCAGGATGCTAATTCACCGGGAATTCACCACGGAGAGCTCATTTACTCCTTCAGCACCACTCTCCCCTTCAGCTGCTCAGCCCATCTCCTGATTTTTAGCACCACTGCACTGCCAACGAGGCGAGGGAAGAGCCCTGCAGCGCTCTGCAACCCTTCCCAGGGCTGCTGGAACTCCTGTGCAGCCTCCACCCTGCACACCAGCCCCAGAGAAAGGTCTCCTCACCCTTCCCAGGGCTGCTGGAACTCCTGTGCAGCCTCCACCCTGCACACCAGCCCCAGAGAAATCCTGGGGAGCTACAGCTCCACTGTTACTGACCACTGACCAACAGTAAGTCTTGTGCTAATTTCTGCAGCCTTGGGAAAACATCCAAACCCTTGGTGGGCCCCATGCTGCACCTGACACAGGTAAAAAAAAAAAAAAATCACGCCAATCTAAGTAATAAACTCTTTTTATCAAAGTCTAAAAAATACTTTTTTTTTTTTTTTTTTTTTTTTTTTTTTTTTTTTTTTTTCCGGAAGACAAGGATATGAATTCGCATGAGAAAAGATAATTTTCTTACTGAATCTGCCAAGACTAGGAAGTTTTTCTTCTTTCCCTCCCACCCCCCAATTCAGCCCTTACCCAAACCCTCTCTTTGCCAACAGAATGCACTGAATTAAATCACTAATTAGATGGGGGATGAAAAGAATATTCATGAATTGGACAAAGCAGAAAACAAACAAACACTGGAAATGCAAATTTATGTTAATTTTTCAATATACCTTGATGATTGCTTTGTCATTACAGGGCCATAAGGCAGAAGTCAACAATTAAGAGTTATTAGTGGAATAAATAGCTGGAGAAGGACTCTCTGAAGAACAAAGCACTTATGGACATCGTTTGACATCACTGATTCTCACTGCTTCAGAAACTGTGACCTCAACAGGCTCCAACCCTGAAATCTCCTCCCACAGGCCCAGAAAGGATGCCAAAGGATTAGAAATACACCAGCAAAAGGCAAGGAATGAGGATAATAAAATGTGCATCAGCAATACTTTTGTACCAAGACACATTTCCTTCAAACCCTGCACGAGCTGGGGGAGCCTCTGCTCTGCAGCCACTGCTGTATTTCACCCAAAGCCCTGGTGAGGGGCTCAGCTCCCTGAAATCCAGCTGTGACACCTCAGCAATGATGCCCTGACCCTGGAGAAAGGCCTACAAAGCTGCAAGAGTTGTGTTACCACAAAAAAAACCACACAACACGCTTCCTGACACTCTCTGGCAACAAAAGAAGACTTCACAGAGGACACCACAAGTCGCAGCACGGCTGCAGCTGGATTGTCCAGATGTGGCACCGAGCTCCAGGGACAGACAGAAGGGGATGTGGACCTGCATTTACAGGGGGTTAATCCCCTCTGATGCCAGGGATGTCTATCCCAGAGGTACATACTGTACAGGCAGTGAGGGCAGTCAGTTCTGGATGAAATCCTCACCCCACTGACAGCAGTGGAGTCACTGATGGGTTTGGGCTGCCCACGAAAAACCTGGGGTGGACCTCCTCAAACCAGGGCTGTGCTTATCTGGGAACAAATGATAAGGCTGTTAAGGAAAAAGATAACAGCTGTGGTCCAGCTGGCCTGCCCCATTCTCTTAGGAAGCAGCATATTCCATGATCTCTTTTCCTCCCACCCTTTATGTTCCACTGTAGGCTTCTTACTCAGCATTGCTGTTAGAGGGTGCCATGAGTCCAGATGTCCTGAAAACAGAGCTGCAATTAAAGTGCAGCACACACCCACTTCTGTGTCAAATTGTGAGAACTACTCACACATCTGGATTCTTTTCCCCCTAAGCCTTTTGTTTCCTCTTTAAATTATTATCATAGGCAGAACATTAATGACGATTTTTGCAGAAATGCTGAAAATTGAGGTGCAACTCGGGGTTGCTCAAAAACCTCTTTACCAGCAACCTTGTTTGGGGGGGGGAAAAAAAGATAAATAAATCAGAAGGCAGTGTTTCCACATGGCAATGGGCTCCTCCACTGCGTCTGCACCTCATCAATCACGCATTGTCTGCCGGAGAGGCGAGCCTTGTAAATGTCACATCCACTCAGGCCCGAGGAGAGGCGAATCAAAATGCAGCGAGGAGTTTTAATTGGATAGTGTAATTAAACTAAAAAACCCCAGCAGAATAGCTTTGACAGGATAGATGAAGACCCCTTTTAATAGGGCTACAAAACAGATTTGTTAAAAGGATGAGGCAATGCGCGCTGCTGATTGCGCTCAGGAGAACTTTTATGGGGAGGCTGCTGGAGGGGGCCAGGCAATCAGCACAGCCCGGCGCTGCAGGAGAGCTGCAGCCACACAGCCCTGACCTGCTCCTGGCCCTGGCAGAGCCTCCCTGCTGCCAGGCCCTTCCCTGGTGGCACACGTCCTGCTGAGTGCTGCCTGGCCCCAGCCTGAGCCCACCAGGGCACCCAGAGCCATCTGTGCCCAGTGCTGTCCCCTGGGCATCCCTGCCTGCACAGCCTGGGCTCCTCCCTTCTGCTCCACACTCGGATGTTCCTTTCACTCCAAGCCTGAAGTTTGGGAGCATTTTCTCTGCTGAACCTGTTTTTTTTACCTTTTGGTCAGAACCTGTGATTAGTCTTCTATTGAGAAGAATTTTACTGCGTTACTCCTTGCTCTGCTGGGAGCAGGGATATCAGGAACCAGCACATGGTATTTTGTGCACCATTTGCAGAGCACACGCTGCCTCTGCTCTGGCCCCACTGCAGGCTCTGAGCAAACCTGCAACAGCTCTGTTGGAGCTCCCAGAGCAGCAGGAACCCAACACCTTCCCAACACTTCCTGGGTATTTTCAGCCCTCCCACACCCCAACTACCAATCCATTACATTAGTATTACCCAATGTGCATAATCGGGAGGAACCGGACACCGAATTAAAACATCAAATACCTTTAGCTTTAAATGAAAACTACATAAAGGGGGTTCAGGCATGGCTCTGGCTATCACTTGCAGCCAGGGTGAATACTGCTGGAAAAGCTATTTTCGTGCAGATGTGGAATTCAATGGGAAAGACTGACTCGTGTAGCAACATCAATCAAAACGTCGGCTCGGCTGGCAGCTCTCGACAGTAAGGCAGGTTCAAAGGTCACGGGATAAAGAAAAAGCCAAGCTCTGGTTCAGCTCTAATATCTCCTCGCTGGAAGTCTTACCGAGGTACCTGCCCCCCTTCTGGACTCGCAGCTTTCATTAATCTTCTTGCCATCTTTTTTAACTAGTCATGCAGAACCGCTCGATAGCGAGACATATAATGGGGAGGCCCTGTGCCTATTACCAGGTTAACACTCTGTTAAGCCCCAGTGCAACAATGGAATCAGAATTTAAAGGAAATCTTCAGCTTCAGGGTGCAAAGCGGGCAATTAAATTACGAACTGAAGTTACCCGTGTACTCCGTGACCTAGGGAACACCTTTGTTCAGACTTACCTTCATACTGGGGGTATTTTGACAAAGCAACTGAGATGTCTCTGCTTTATGAAAACAACAACACAAAAAGGCAGATAAAGGATCACGGAGAACGTTATTTCAGTGTTTCAAGTAAATGGTGGAATAAATCCGATTCCTGCAGTTGTGTAAAGCACAGATGCCTGGGAGAGCCCTGGGCAGTGCCTGGCTGATCAGGGGTGGTGGCACAGTGGGGCTGCCCCAGGCTCTGCCCTCCCCTGCTCAGGCAGTGCCCAGCAGCCCTGGGCATCCATCACGGCCACTTGGACCACAGAGCACCGTGGGCAGTGACACTGAAGTTTCTCCCCTGTCCAAGTAATGTAAGAGACATTACCAGAATCAGATTTCCTTTAAATTACACTATTGCAAAGGGATATAATTGTATTAAACGTATTATGTTGCTTCCTTAAGACTTTATATTATGTACACTTAATTGAGATACAAAGCTCTTTTCAGCTATAAAAATGACAACTACTTTATTAAGGCTTAAATCTTATTTCTCCATGATAGGATGCTTCCTTTCAAGACTCAAAACATTCAGAATCTCTCGTGATAATCAGGCTGAACCTGATTTAAAGAAGATGTTCGTGCCCAGCGTTGTCAGGTTCTAATGGCATTGGAGCAAACCAGCAGGGCCATTAACTCTCCCCTCAGTCTAAATCCAGGGAGTCTGATTTAATTTAAAAATAAAACTTCCAATTCTGACCCAGGGCTACTACAAGGGCAAACAAAAATCATCAGCTGCCCCTGCCTACAATCCCCCCACTAATGGCAAATGAGATGCCAGAGCTTTCTGTTTCCATTTTCTGCCCTCACTGAAGGCAGCTCTGAGTTCTGTGAACTCGCAGCACAGGAAAACTCAGCTTGTCCAGAACAGCTCTGAGCTGTCCATCAATATTCCCACCACATCAGCTCTGAAGCTGCTGAGCCCTTCCACACACACACAGGTGCCACTAAAGCCTCTCTGCACGACCCAGTCCAGAGAGAGGGAAAGAAACGTGCACAGGGCTCTCCACAGCTCCCCTGTGCTCCCCAGCACTCCCCCTCCATCCCCAATGCCCCTTGCCCTTACTCAAGGGTAGGGTCCCCTTTGGAGGCTGGCCCAGACCCTTCACAAGAGCCCGGGGCAGCAGAGCAGAGCTCAGCTGGGTTCTAACCCCACTGAGGGTCTGGGGAGGGAAACCAGCCCCAAACCCAGAGCCCAACACAAATGGGCAAGCAGGAGCACTTCTGAGAGAGGAGATGGAGCATGTTTGTGTTACAAGAGATAAAAACACGAAAACAAAATATATTGCACAACTCAAAGACCTTATCTGTACTCAGCCTCTCTTTGCAATAATTCATTCAAGAAAGACCAGGGAATAATTTTTGATGTAAACTCTGCTACAAACATACATCACAGTGCTGATAAAAATCACAGACAAAACTTGTGAAATACAGTGAGTTTCATTCCTTTATGCTACTAAAATAACTTTTTTCCATTTAAAATTCAAGAGATAGTGATCTGCTGTTCAGTTCCCCAAAATGCATCATTCTGAGATGTCACACTAAAAGTCTTTTCTGCTGGCCTAAAATAATGACTTTTGGAACATCTTTAGTGAGTTGGGAAAAGGTCAGCAGTTTCAGGAGGAAGTATTTTCTCCTTTTGGAACTGTGTTGAACCATTATTTAGGAGGAGAAGTTTAAGATGTTCACACAAAAACGAGCAAATAAGCCTCTCAGTACTGTAATGGCTGCCTTGGTTGCAATCTGTCAGTGTCTTCTCCAAAGCCACTGTGACTCTTCACTCAATGGTCCACATGTGCAGGAACTGCCCTCCTGAAATTTGGGGGCAGAAATTTAGGGGCTGAAATTGCCGGGTTGGCAGGATTTGGGTACAAACATAATTCCCCACAGCAGCAGGTGCTGCCTCTGGGGCTGGAGAGCCCCGTCCTGGCAGGACAGGGCTGAGGTGGGCAGGGATTGTGCCCTGCACTGGAAACCTCAGCTTTCAATTCCACTCTTCAAATGCAGCCTTGTTTTGTGGGCTCAAACGTTTGCATTTGCAGTGAAACGTGGAGAGGTGAGGCAGGATTTACCAGCACAAACTGCCCCTTGCACTGCACACAAAATCCTCACATGTTTCAGACTACCAGGTCATTGGGGAAGCTTCTCCTTGGGATTGTGCCTACCCAAGGACCATGAAATCTTGATGGAGAGACAGAGAAGCAAGACAATGACTAAACCAAGAACATGGAGTAGGAAGGGGTAATGAAGGGGAGAAGGATATAGTTCAATAATTGCTGATAAAATCTGTGGCAGCCATAAATTTACTCTTCCAAGAGAATTCAACAGATCATTACCTCTGTAAATATGTATCACATAATTCTCCCTCTCTGTCACCTTGCAGATAAGTACTTAATACCAGCATCTCACTACCCTGCAGAGGCACAAGTGCAATAAAATCCATCTGAGCTTTTGAACTGCAGTCACTTTTTGATACTAGGCAGTTCCATTTTGGCCCCACTGGGAGCCATTGCCCAGTTCTCCTAGGGCCTATCCTGTGCTTTTTAAAACAAATTTTCCAGGTAGAGACTCTCATTGCTCTACTGACACAACAAGCAGAAGCCCTCGCTTTTGGAGCTGCACTCTGAAGAGGCAGCTCTGCCCTGAGGGTGATGACTGAGCTGGGATGTCCAGCCTGTCCCCAGACCTGTCACTGCTGTCCTGGCCTGGCCACCACGAGAGACCAGAATGCCCAGAGTGGCACCTTCCATCCCAGTGACTCTGCAGCCAGGGCTGGGGCAAATTCAGACTGAGCTGACACTGTACGTCTGAGATCTTCAGTCACACCAAAGACATTTAAAACCAGCCTGGAAGTTAAAAAGTGCCAAAAAACTGCAATTATGTTGAAACATGGATCTGCTGGCTGTGCTGCTGGGCTGGAGACAGCTGGGCAGAGCCAATGTTCCCTTGGTGTGACAGTGGGCAAGAAACACTGAGTGATGCCATTAGCTGAGAGCAGCATCAAAGGACACTCGTAAAATGTGTGTCTGTTTATGCTGTGTTCTCTATAACAGAATTGAGTCAGATTAAAAACATCCTGTAATGAATAAAATACACCTATAGAAAGAAAAGGACATGGTAGCAATAATTCTTTGGACATCGAGCACATCCAGGGAGGCAGAGAAGAGAGAACATAAATAAAAAGGACTACTCACTTGGGCTTTTTTCTTCCGCAAGGTCACAGGCACAGAGGAGTTCAGAATCGATTGAAATGGGTTTCTGCTTAATCCAAAACTTAGTGCTGGCCTTCTGATTAGTAACAGGGTCTATCTCTACCTTGTCTCCAGAAATACCTGAGATGAGAAAGAATAGAGAGCCACAACAGTGATCTGTTTAACCGATTTCATATCAGCCGTTTGACACACTTTATAAATCTTAAAGGGGCTGAAGGTATATTGCCCTTCTGGGCTTTCAGAAAGCTCAGGAGCTTTTGAAACCAGAAGCAAATGGTTATCAAACTGCATTGATAATCTGCATTTTATTCTCCTGCATAAGCATACCAAAAGAAAGAAATATCACAGAAAGAATTCTTCTGAATGCATACGGAGCCCTTCTGGAAGCAGTAGCTACAGGAGATTTACAGGAGATAGTGCTGGTGTTGCAGTCACCAGTGCTCTGTGTCACAGGCACTGTCACCACCCACCCCACTCCATCTGCTGTACAGCACACGTGGACTCACAGAATAACAGAGCCAGAGGTGCAGAATGTGCTGAGTTGGAAGGGACCCATCAGAATCAGAGTCCAACTGCTGGTCCCACAGGACACCCAACAATCCCACCCTGTGCCTGAGACACAAACACCTCTTGAGCCCAGGCAGGGGTGATGCTGGGATCCCTTTCCAGGGAAGTTTGTTCCAGAGTCCAACCCTGCTCTGGGTGAAAATCCTTTTCCTGATTTCCAACCTAAATGTCCCCTGGCTCAGCTTGAGCCTCTTCCTTGACTCCTGTCACTGGTCACAGGAGCAGAGAGATTGGTTCCTGCCCCTCTGCTCCCCCTGGTGAGGCTGCTACAGCCCACAGCGAGCTCTGACCTCAGTCTCCTCTTCTCCAAACCAAGTGCTCTCATCTGTCCCTCGTGCCCCTTCCCCTCCAGACCCTTCCCCACCCTAATGGCCTCCTTTGGAGGCTCCCCAATGGCCTCATGTCCTTTTTACACTGTGGTGCCCAAACCTGCAGGGTACTGGAGGTGAGGCACAGCAGTGCAGAGGGCAGGGGGGAACCTGCTGGAAGCACTTCAGGAACTGAACACAGCTGAACAAACTTCCCAGGCAGCTCTTCACATCCAGGCATGCAGAGCCTTAAGAACAGTGACGTGAGTTACAGGGTGAAGCTCACGAGACATCAACAAAAGGAAGCGATATAGGAAAAAAAAGTATTTAAATATCATTTAACTCTTGCATCTCTGGGGAAAAAAAAAAAAAAAAAAAAAAAAAAAAAGCAGAAAACTTTCTCCCTCCTGAGGGTTCTGACGAGGCAGGAACCTGGGGGGGATTTGGCTGCAGCCCCAAGACCAGGCCAGCCCTGCCCACCCTCTGGGTTATGGGAACACCCCACTAAATCCAATAATGTGCTCTGGCACTAAACACACCCCACATCAGAGAGATCACATTCCAATTAAGCATTGTATCAAGAGTCCAATTAACACCCAGGCTTCTGGAACTCACTAATTTGAGTAGGCTGAGGCTGTATCTGGAGCCCATTTTGGTTTGTGATTTAATTTTGGACAGATTATGTAAAATCGGTGTTGGTATTTCACTGTAATGGTTCATTATTCCAAATGGTATTTGCTGCAGTTTAAGGAAAATGTGGAAGTTGATGATACAAAGTCTCATTTTCTCACTTAAAAAAAGTCAGGGGAACTTCTAAAAATAAAGGTGCAAATTCTTCGTGTTGTGAGGGCTGTTCCCCATCCCTTTCCTCTAAGAGCATCACCCCTATAAATATCCTCAAAAAAATTTCACTGTTTGGTCCTGCAACTTCAGAATTCACACTCAGTCAATACTGTTAATGCACCTTGTTAATTTGATAGGATTTGTCAGGTAACTCCACTGGAAAATTATATAAAACTGTTCCAGATGAACAGATGATAGTGACATGAATTAAAGTGATAGAACAATAGTGGAATATAAACCAGAAATGACACCCAAAGTGGCTGTTGATTTATTGCCATCCTGAGTTTGGTTCTGGGCTTCCATGTATATTAGTGCTACAAATCTGGGTCCATTTAGCAGCGAGATGCTCATACATACATCACCAGCTCCTGCTCCAAGCCAAGGTCACTCCCCATTGCATCAATCTTCTCAGCAGAGGCTACTTCACCATTTTGTAACCATCTCAGATGGAACAGACTTCCTCCTCTTTCATCTTTTTTTTTATCATGTAAAATACACTTTAACTTCTATTATTTTTATCTGCAAATTGTTGCTGTATACTTCATCCATTATTTCTGTATCTCGACATCGCTGGCTCAAGCTCACCCACATCCAGAGAGCGCATTGACAAAGAATGTTGTCTCTTTTTGTGTTATTGTTCTCACAATCTGGATGTGTTGAAACCTAAAATCAAAACAGTATTGTGCCTGTGGCTTCTGCAGTCTCTGTCTTGCAGCACCAATCACTCATGCTCAAAACCCAAATAAAAATGCTCCTTCCACTATTTTTTTATTTCGTTCATTTTGTCAAAAGGAATGCCATCAATGTATGGGTCCAGTAACAGTGTTCTGTCCTTGCTCCCTTTGTTGGGGTCTGCAGCTCCCCCTCCCCTTTCTGAAATATTTGCCAGCAGTCGTTTTCCCAGACAATATGCTCCTGTTAGTTCTGCTAATATAATACACAAGTAAATGTGTCTTATTCCTCCACAACATGATAGAGCCTTTGTAAAACTGCTGAGAGTGCTGCTGTGTGTGCATTACCCTGTGATATGGGCTGAAACACAAACCCCAGACCTTAAACTGCCACCTTAAATGCAATAACCCCATCACTCAGAGGGCTGGGCACTCCTCCCATGGCCATCCACACATCACCTTTTACTGCACTGAGCGATGCACAACGTACAGAAAATCAAATTTATTCCCATGTTTTTCATAAACCTTGTCTCAAATTCAATGATCAGGCCTCAAAACAGCTAAAACATTTCCAAAAGTGCAATCCACTCCTGCACAGCCACTGACACCACTGATCTGCCAACAAGGAGCAAAGGAATGACAGAGGATTCTTGGGGTCCTTGAGAAACACTTGCTCTGCTACAGCTGCTACACAGAACTGATGGCACAAAAAGAAAAGTCTTTGCAACTGGCCATCAGCAAACTGCTGGAGAACAGCTCACAGCCAGTCACTACCACTGAAGACAAAAAATCAGCCCCTGATTTTTCCATTTCAGCGAGGTAGAAGCAGTCTGTCATCAGCCCAAATCCAAACAGCCTCTCAGCCCTCGTTTTACCAATCCTGCTCTTTTACTGTCTTTAAAAAACCCAGGAGAAATGCCAGGAGCTTACTCAGACTTCATTGAAAGGTTTTGATTTTCTACATTTGCCCAAGGTTTGAACACCCTGCTAGGATTTTCTTTGATTTTTTAAAAAAATAATTAGATTACAAAACCCCACTGTCAGTGCAGCTGCCATCAAAATGAGGCAAGTTCAGAGATTGTTATAAAAGGGAAATTTTATGGTCCTCACAGCACTGGGCAGGGTCAGCTCCACCACTGCTGCACAAGTTAAGCCATTTGTTTCATTTAACAGCTCTTCTCCCTTAACCATTTATCTTTAGTGATCTGTCACGACCTTTTCAAGCTCTCATTTCTGACACTTCCCAGATACAGTGAGTCAAACTTCACTGGAAGCAAACTATCACACCCCGAGAGTTTGCTGAGATGCAGAGAACATGCCCAGCACTGCCCTGCTCCAGCACCAGCAGATAAATCCTGCCTTAACTAGACAGCTCAAAATAAACCAAAAAAACCTCCTTCTGTGAGAATTTCACAGTCCTGTACTCTTACATGTGCTTCAGGATGGAAGAATGAAGAGACTGTAGTGACAATAATACAGGAGTTGGTATAAATTAACAATTCTGAATTCTACAGAACGAATGTATTTTGTAAACATTATGGCACTTAATATCTTACTGCTGAATCATTTCTTTATGGAAGTATTTGGAGGAATGTCACAGGTCACCTACCAATGCATCATTAATCAAATTTTCACAATTTAAACACAAAGATAAAAAGCCATTCAATCATTTTAAAACAGTAATGGGGCTTTTATAATTCAGAATTCTGTCAGCCCTTGGCCTTCGGGTTTTCAAAAGCATTCAGCAAGCCAATAAGGACAATATAAAACCTTTAGAGAACGCTCGTTTATTTTGTTCCACCTCAAATTTCCACCAGGTCGTTAAAAATCTTTCAGTCTCAGAAAAGGAAAAACCCAATAACTCCCAATTTTGCAAAGCCTCATTTAAAAATAACAAAACAGTTGGCAAGAAGCTTTCCATTAGGAAGCCTAGACTGAAAAAAAGCGACGAGGTCATTAAATAATGGCCTTCGTTCAGAGGCAACATGTGCAACTGATTGGGGATAATAAAAATACTGAAGTATTTTCGACTGAAAGCAATATTTTTAACTGCTGAAATGCCAGCAACACTTTGAAATGCGCCATGAGAGAACGGCCTGAGGTGCTAATGACTGCTGCAGAGTGGGCTGGGGTGGCCAGGGAGCTGCAGGACACAGGCTGGGAGCTGCAGGACACAGGCAGGGAGCTGCAGGACACAGGCAGGGCTGGGAGCTGGACACAGGCTGGGAGCTGGACACAGGCTGGGAGCTGGACACAGGCTGGGAGCTGCAGGACACAGGCAGGGCTGGGAGCAGGATACACCCAGGGCTGGGAGCAGGATACAGGCAGGGCTGGGAGCAGGACACAGGCAGGGCTGGGAGCAGGACACAGGCAGGGCTGGGAGCAGGACACAGCCAGAGCTAGGAGCTGGACACAGGCAGGGAGCTGCAGGACACAGGCAGGGCTGGGAGCAGGACACAGGCTGGGAGCTGCAGGACACAGCCAGAGCTGGGAGCAGGATACACCCAGGGCTGGGAGCTGCAGGAGACACCCAGGGCTGGGAGCTGCTCTGAGCCATGGCACAGCTCACTCACCTAACTGCACGTCCGTGGTGAAGCGCAGCCTGTGGATCATGCTGACTTTGAAGGACTTGTAGTGGTGGCTGCTGAGCATGTCCTGGACTGTGGCAATATCGATCTGGGGATCCTCCTCTGAGACTTCTTCTCCTCTGGAACCTGCAAGACAAGGGCACAGCCCTGAAAGGGGGGTTTGGTGCTGGCTGAGGGAGCACTGAGCGCTCAGCTGCCTGTCCCTGGGAGGAGGAAATGTCACCCTCCACCCCAGGCCAGGCACCAAGGCACTGAGGGCACGATGGCAGTCGTTTGTGGCTGCAGGAAGAGCAGCACAGGCAGCCCTGCACTGCAGCTGCCCCAGGGGATGAGCAGGGGGACCCCCCACCACCTAGCCAGGAGCCCAGGGAGGGGCCAGAGGTGCCCAGAAGTCACCCAGAGGTGTCTGTCCCCAGAGGTGCCACCCTCAGTGCAGCACCAGCACAGGGCTCCTGTGTGCCAGCAGCAGCCTGGTGTGAAGCTGCACTTTATTTACTGATTAGTATTCTCATTACCACTGCAGGTACTGCCTTTATAAAAGGCAACAACTCATTAAGCCAAAATGCCAATTACTGAAAAAATATAACACACTTTAAAGATTTTTTACATTTTATGACGTTGGATTAACACCAATTTCAACATTACTATAATGCAATATATAATTGCACAGAGTAATTTCGATGCCAGCTGCTAATAAAGCACCTCAGCTCAAATGATCATTCAGATGCTGGTAGATAAAGTGGCATAAATATGTTTGAAAACTGATTTAGCTTCTTACAGGAGATCCTGAGGAATGACACGTTTTGTTTAATATCCTGGCTAATGTAGTCCTAAAAGCTGAACCAACTGCCAGTTCAGAGAACTAAATTTGCTGCAGGAGATTAATGAAAACTTTATATTTCACTGAAATTTTAATAATGGGAAGATGAGATGATGGAGTTTTAGTACAGATCTTAAAGCTCCAGCAAAGCAGGTACCAACTTGTCAGATTTTTCAGCATTAATTTTGCCTGAGAATGTTGGAGTGGTCTCAACATTACACCACTGTGAGCATCTGCCGTTAAATGAGTCCAAAACCACATGGAGAGCACAAAGCAGGAGATTCCCAGATCCCAGAGCTCCACCAGAGCCTCCCCAGTCCTGCCCTCCCCACACCCCACAGCCTCTCTGTTGGGGGACACTGAAGGGTTAAGCTACGAATTGGGCTGAGCCATTCGACTTGAAAGGATTCCAAAAATCAAATTAAACAGTCTCCATGTGAATTTATGCAGAGCCATCTTAACACTGCAACCACTCCATGCTCCAGAATGACAAGATAAATTGTAATGGCTCCTTCCGAGACATTACAATGCATTTTGTCACAGACCCCTGTGTTAATGTCTCTATACTATGGATTATCATAATGTATCATGTCAAACCCTCACGCTGCACTCCTCCAAAGATACACTGAGATATGTCAAACTTTTTGGTGCACTTAACAGCATCTTGAGAGGCTGTGGTGTGCCTGGCAGGGAAGCAGGAGGATGGCAGTGGCACTGCTGTGAGTGCCAGCCAGGACTGTCCTCCAGGCTGAAACCACAGGGCTGTCCCCAACCCTGTCCCCACACTGGGTGGTGACAGTGGCACCCTGTGCTGGGACAGGGGCTGGGGCATGGCAGAACTGCCCCTGGGCTGCCCACACAGCCCCCAGGACAGACCTGAGTGGAACAGAATGAGATCAGTCACCAGGGCCAATCTCACTGAACATCCTGATTTCCAAATGAGCCCCACGGCAAAGGAACAACAGCACCAGACCCGTGAGCTGGAGCAAAGGCAGAAGCTAAAGCAGAAGGCTCCTCCTCTGGGGACTCAGCTAAAGCAGGAGCTCTGACAGGGACCCCTGCACTGGGGCACAGATAAAAATGACACCTCAGGAATGCCACAATACTGAAATCACACATCCAGCCTATGGAAGAGCAAGTGAACCTGCATCTCCTCCATAAAACAACAAAACACAAAGTTAACTGCACTGCAAAAATGTCCCTTATTACTTTAATGTACTAGAATATTGCTTAATGAAAGTTCTTAATTGCAATACAATTAATTACATACACAGAGTCCCCAATTACATTTTCCAATAAGACATTGGCTTTGCTATAGGTCTAAAGGCACTAAACCAATTTTAATATATTAAGACCAATTTCCCTTGAATACTAATTACTATCTAATGATAAAATGAGAAAGAGGAACTTTCCAGAAGTAAGATGGCAAGAATAAAACTAAATTAGCCATGAACGGCTTCCTACCACACAAAAAGGCATTTCACATTACAAAGTGCAGCTTTCAGTTTAAAGATAAATCATTGTGCAAGTTAAAAGTTCTGCACACTGGAAGCAGTTTATTAGCTTGAATGCTATTAGTAAATGCTGGATGGAAAGGGGATTTCTCCATACATATTTCTTAATAATGGAAAGTTTTTGTTTCATTTAATACCCTGAAATATAAACTTTCTCTTTGCCCAAAGGAATGTGGCTGCTCTTCTCCCAGCAGATGCTTGGCATCATCCATATATATATTTATAAATGACTATGAGACTACGAAGAGCACATTTACAAGTAATGGCTGTTACAACAGAGTTTTTTTCTGATGGGCATATCAAAGCTAAAAGTATCTCAAATCAAGACAGAATGCACAAGGTGAATATTTCAGTTTGCTGATAGGATTGTCAAGCCATTATTTTATTAACAGTGCAAAACTGTCAATGTTTGTAGTCTAATGCCATGCCAAAAGATAGCTCCCAACACCCCAAAATCCATTTTCTGACTGTGCAGGGGGGAGCCAGGCTCTGCACAAGGCAGGATTGTGACTGACCTCACAAACCTCACTGTCCTTGAGCCCCTGTGTGCAGGGCCAGCTCCCAGCCCCAAGCAGGGACAGGGCAGGGTCACCTGCCACGGGAGTGCCCATCCCAGCAGGGCTCCAGTCATGCTCACTGGCTGCTAAATGAGGGCAGGAACCCCCCTCAGTTTAGGGAATTGGGACCCCCATCCTCAGGGATCCATCCCACACCTCTCCTGGGCTCCGTGGAGGAGCAGGGCTCACTTTGGTGTCCCCTGGCTGGCAGGGAAGGGGAGCAGGGCAGCAAAAGGGCTTCAGGAGAAGGGAAAAGAGTCCCCTCAACACTCTGACTGACATTTATCTTGAGCCAAGGCTCCTGAGGCTCTCCTGGAGCAGAGCAGACTGGCTGCCTCCTGCTACACCACTTACAAACTTCCAACAGATTTACTCTTTAAGTAATGGAGCAACCTGAACCCATCACTCGTGAGAGCAGAGACCTGCAGGAGATACAGCTACAGCCCCCAGCCTGGATTCCTCCACAGATGATGAAAATACATTAAAAAGGCAGTATCTACAGCATTCTTTTAATTACAGAGCCTGGGTTTAAAAAAAATGTTATTTTAAATCACAAGCAAAACCCATGGAAGTATGACTAGTGTGCATCATTTTACAGATTAAAAATCGATACAAAAGCAATAGGTGGGATGCAGACGTCGGGGAATTCTGGCTTGTGGAGGAGCACAACTCGATTAGTGAGGTCAGAACTGCTCCATTTCCTCAGCACAGCCCCCCTGCTCCCTCTTGTAAGGTCTCTCCTACAATTTCTCCGAACTGTTTTATGAAGAAATGAACCAGGAGCTCCGGGAATATTTTGGGAGAGCAGCAGCCAAAGGTGTGAGTGTTAATCCCAGCCCCAGCAGCACTGGGAGCTCCTGCTGTGTCTCACTTCTGCTGCAACCAGGGCTGCTGTGGGGATGCTCTGCTGCCAGTCTGGGGTAAGATACAATTCCTGTGGCCAAAAAAGCATCAATTGAAAGGTTCAGCCTTTGCACAGAAAGAAAAATCTGTTCCACTACTTGAAGCAGATTCTTACTCTGGCTGTGTGCACTGCTCCTGGCTCAGGGCAGGGCTGTGACTGGCTTCACTCATTAGTACAATCAACACTTTTACACAAAATGGAAGGAAAGAACACCAAAACTGAGAGCATGGCTGTTGGAAAGGATGAAGAATGGACCAAAAGGCCACGGGGAACAAACACAAATCAATGTTAAATGCCCTTTTTTTAAAGTTTCATATTGTTTCACGTAAAGAAACAAATCAGGGAATAAATATTAGGATCATTAAAACAGTAATAGAACAAAAAATATTTGAGCAGAGCTGGAGAGAAGATTATTTGTCTGGCACTTCAAAAATCATCAAACTGCTCTAGTTATTTCTGCATGGCTGATTTCTTTAAGTTGTATTAGAAGCCCCAGTGCCTGTGACAGCCACAGTGACACGGCACAACACCCTGAGACCAACCCCTCGACTCACTGAGCAGTCTGCATCACAGACAGGTTCATATTTCGTGGTTTCCAGGGTTGGTCATAACTTTACAGAGCAGAGTTTAACAGCAAAAGATTAATCATGAAGTGATAAACAGGATGCAGACTATTTACTAAAGGTATGAAATCCATCATTTCCCTCTGGAATATTGTTTTGGCACCACGGAGAAGTGCCTCAGGACAGAGAGTCTCATCAAAATGTACTTGCCCAGACAGTACAGCTTGTGTTCCAAAATACATAACTTATGTGAGTTTAAGCAGTTTACAAGAGCAAAAGTGAAAAGGGGAAACATACTGTTCTCCCGGACAAGGCAGAATTCCAAAGTGCTCTGGCTCTCCAAGGTACAGTCTAAATCTACTGGGACATTAGGTTCACTCTGCTTCTCCAGCCGATACTGAGGACCTGAAACATAAAGTAACTTGTAAAATCATCTGTTTTCTAACAAAGTGATGGCTTAGCACGTTCAACTAACCCGAGGTTACTGCAGCCCAGGGCAGAGCAGGTGAGGGTTGGTGTCTCTGTGCCAAAGGAAGGGCCCTGGCAGAAGCTGGAGGATGGTGTGGAAGGAGCCAACACACTCCTGCTGTCATCAGCTGTCCCCAGTGTGACCTGTCCAACATCCCCACGCTGTTCCTAGGCCAGGTGAGCCAGCACAAACCCCTGTGCTGCAGGGCAGGAGCTCACACCTCGCCCTACAGCCAGGGGGGATTTTCTGGGCATCTCCCCTGTGTTTGCTCCCTGCTGCCCATCCCTCCTGCCTGCACAGAGCACTAGGAAATAGCTGGGGAGGAAATCAGCCCTTCCCTAAGGACTGCATCACACAGAGGGACAGATGCTGCTGCTGCTTTGAATGAATTATTTTCACATTTTGACAGTAGATCTTGAAGGTTCAGGTGCCAACTTCTTCCTTCTCCAGTCAAATCCCCGAAGTAAGGACAAAACCACTTAAAAAGCTGCTTTACAACTACAGAAAACGTATCAAAATAGTTTTTTTAAAAAACAGGCCATTTAAAAAAAAATCTTTTAGTTGAATGGATCCTTAAACTACATGCCTTAACTGGAACAAACCCAGGAAGCTCTGACCCAATCCCAGGTGCAGCCCTGCTGTCCTGGCAGTGGCTGGAGAGGCCCCGGTGGGGTGGGGGGAGACCCAAATGCACCAAGTTCCAGGAGGGACCCCCAAGAAGAAAAACCCATTCCAAGGGCAGGAGTTGGTGGGGCCAATGCCCTCCTGTCCTCGCTCCACTCCTGCTCACACCTGAGAGCTGAGGTGTACACCAACTTCTCAGCTGTGAGAACTATGTATTATCCATATAATCCAGTAAAATAATCTGAACAGATATCTGAAAAAATATTAATTAATTCAAAGCCCCTTTAACCAGGTCTCAAAGTAACAAAAAAACAAGAACTGAAACAACAAAATCTATTCCCTCTTCACCAGTACTTAAAAGATTGCTGTTTGCTGACTTTGAATTACGAGCACATATATGATGAAATATTTAAAATATATAAAAAAATTAAGTCTTCCAGCCTCAGATGGCATGCCTAAGGAATGGAATTTGTTAGCCAATTAATTTTAAATTTACTACAGCAGAATTTCAATTACAGCTTCTCATTCCATCTCCTCAAAGCCACGTGAGGCACTGGCTGCTTGGCCTGGGCACGTTCCCTCCCCGAGTGGAGCTTTATGGACATTCCTCATTCCCAGTGCTTCCCAAAGCAGATGCAGTGCCAGGCTTTGTGCAGGACACAGGAGGAGCCCCAGCAGCTCCCACCCTGCCCAGCACACCCAGTGATGGCACGAGGAGCTGCCAAAGCCTCTGCAGCACAGGGAAAGGCAACCAGACCCAGCACCATCACTGCTCCTCTCCTGGCCACTGGAAATGTGATTAACAATTCAGATTTCAAATAAATTAGATAAACAGAGGCCTGCTTGTTAGGCAGAAGCAAAATATACCGAATTGAAACAAATCTCAAAGCAGTAAATCAATTTAAAATTGAGATTTTAAAATCAATTTAAAATCTGGTGTAGGTTTAAGAACAGGAGGAGTGACAGTAAAACCCAATGGCTTTGTCTGTTCATCCCAAGCACCTTCCAGAGATTGCCAAGCTACACCCCAGGGAAGTGCTGGCACAGATCTGAACATCTGTGCTGCTGGTGCCCAGTCCCAAAGCCCTGCACCTCGAGGGGAGGGTTAAATGCAGGCAGGCTTCCCTCTGTGTGTATCCAATTCCAGAGACTGCCCCACGCTGCTGAGCCCTGAGGAGAGCCAGCAGGATCACCCCCCTCGACACCTGCAGTGGCACAGGATCATTTTCACCTGGAGCAGCTTGAGAATTCCAGGATCAGGTAAATTGTTTTACCCAGTTTGTGTCAAGCCTGCATTAAATCTGCTAATGAAGCAGGGAAATAGAGCTCCAGAGCAGGAACCAGGTCAACCTGCCTTATGGATAACTCCTTAAAATCAGGAAATGCTGAGAAATGAATAAAAAAGTAAATACTGAGAAATGAATAAAAAGTGTAAATGGATTTTTAGAGAGCATCTACTCTTCAATTATGCTTTAAATATCCATCCACATTTACATGACCTCTGCTTCCCAACAGATGAAGAATGTTAGGTTGAGTCTGTGGAGGAGTTTTACTATGAGGCTTCTCTCACAAGTTCAAATGATGTCACTGTAGTAGGAATATTGGATTATTTAATGGTCTACTAATGGAATCCTGCTCCGTGAATTTCAACAAATTTTCAAGTGGCAATACCAAAGATGGATTTTATGGATTTCTGTAATCTCACGCAAATGTTCAGTGCAGTTGTAAAAGAAACCTTTAAAATCCTGGCCAGTGTCCCAAGCCAAGCCTCCCTGCAGCCCCCAGGGCTCCCCAGCCCTCCTGTGGGTGATCCTGCACCCCACACTCCATCTCACCCCCTGTGGAACCACTCTCCCCATGGACTCTGCCCATAGACACCCACTTGGCCATTTCACTTCACCCCTTTACAGACAGGAATCTTCATCAGGAATCAGAAACCAGGAAACAGACCCCAAAATCCACAGTTTCCCTACGGGCACACAAAGGTGCCTGGGAAGAAGCCCACCCTATAATCAAATTAAGGGTCCCCCCTGTAGAAGGGAAAGGCCACACACACACCAACAAACCAATTCTGTTGCCATTTAAGTTGCAAAGCTTTCAGAAAGGGCTTTTGAAAGCATGACCCATCAGTTCTAATTTTTAAAACTTATCCTTTCAGTCAAGACTAGAAAAAGGCCCATTCCAACTTTTATCTCCACTACAAAGTGCTGTTATCTTGGGCTGTTGTCAGGAGCTCTCTCTCTCTTTCTGCTGACAAGCAGAGACTAGAGAGATAAGATTGGGAACGAATCTCACTTCTCTGAGTAAATAAATAATCAATACTCATCTAAATGTAAATGAGAAAGTATCCCCCTCTGATAACAGGGCTCTTATCAAACAGCCAATTTTCTGCAGACATTTGGCCTCAACCAAATCACCATCATTCAGCCCCAGCCTAATGGCTAAAAATCGTAACTAAATTGAACCGATCACCAGAGATCAACTAAGTTCAGCCATGGCTACTACGGGTTCAAATGTTTGGAATGCAATTTTTCCCCCATTAACTTTCAATAGCAATGAAGAATGCCACGGTCAGGGGTGAATCTGCACAATAAACAATACTAACACTGCAACAGGGAACCTGGCTTCAAACAAAACCCCAACCAAAGCCTTCTCCATCTCCAAACTAGTTACTAGGGTGAAATAAGGATTATAGAAAGAGTATTTAATGTTTGTGGAGTTGTCAAACCTAAACGAAAAAGACCAGTATTAACAAAAAGCATCAAATTGTTGAAAACTGAGGCTTTATTTTAGAGCATCATTCTCTGCAACAAAACACATCCCTATGCCTGAATATCCCTCTCTTCACCTTCAAGAGCTCCCATAACTCCCACCAACACCCCAGTTTCACCTGTATCAGCTGTTTCTGTTCCCTTTACAGTCCATGCATTTGTCCAAAACATTTCTGAATTCCCCATTTCCACGACATTTACCCCCTGAATTTATTACACTGCACGAGGAAAAGTATTCCTTTTGTTCCAATGAGCCATTGCCACCCCAGTGTGGCAGCTCCAGTCTCTGAACCACCAGGATAAAACCTTCCCAATTCACTGTCCCCACCACCTGCACTTCACAGACACCTCTGGACCCAGTTGTGCCTGTTCCACACCACAAAAGCCCTTCCCTCCTCAGCATCTGCTCCTCAGTTCATGTGCCTGATCCATTTCCACACTCATCCCTTTCTGCATCTCTTCACTTCTCTTTTTTCAGACAAAATATAGCAATTAAGATGTGGGAACGTCTTGGGATTTATGGATTCAGTTCCTGATGTTCCATTTGTCTTTCTGCCTGCTCCTACATGGGGCTGAAATGTTCAGAGAAGTACCCGTGATGATGCTGGATACTTTTCCTGGCTGATGGAAGGTAATTAGAGCCCATCACTGTACACATATAGTTACAGTTGCTTTTCACCATGTATATTATTTTGTACTCATTGACACTGAATTCCCTCTCTCGTTTTATTGTCCTGTCACTCAGCACTGTGGATACCTCTGCAGCGCTTCACAGACAGCTTTTATTTGCACTATTCTTACCTCTTTTGTATCAACAGCACATTTTGTCACATCAGCATTCACATCCTTTCCATGCCCCACATTAATGAACAATGCAGGTTCCACCAGTTCCACTGGAGCTCCACCAGTAACCTAGTTACTAATCACCCAGGGCCATTATTCCTATTCTTTGTTTCCTGTCTTTTAATCAATTATTAATCCATGTGAGGATCCTCCTTCTCATCCTGTGACAGCTTAATTGCTTTATGAGCCTTTGTGGAATCTTTTTTGGGAACCTAAGCATGGCATGGCAAACCCAGCAGCCCTTTCTGATGGCCTCTGGCTCCTCCAGAGCCTGCAGGAGCACAGCCTGCTCTGCCACAGCCATTCCATCCATGATTCTGCTCCTTGCTGGGGTTTCCTGGTACAATTTCACAGTTTGCCTGGGGAGAAAGCCCAGACAAACCTGTCTGTCCTTGTGCTCCCTCCCCAAGCCCCACCACAGCCCAGCCCAGAGCTGCTGGAGTGGCTTCACTCGGGCTGAAGGTGGTGTCAGGGGTGCCCCCAGCACACCTCAGACACTGCTGCCTGCTCTGGGGCTTTGCAAGAGCCACGGCACCATCCCTGAGGATGGCTCAGGGAGAAGGGAACCTCATCTCCTCCCTTCCCCTACCACGGCAGGGACACCTTCCACCAGCCCAGGACACTGGGCTTGGACACTGCCAGGGACCAGGGGCAGCAGCCACAGCTTCTCTGGGCAGGGGAAATAACACAGGAAAATTAAAAAACCCAAAGAAACCAAAGAAACAAAATCCCTCAAAAAACAAAACGCCAAAGAAACAAAAAAAACCCCAAAGAAAAAATGAGAAATGTGGACAGTTAGGCAGCCACAGCCCAACAGCCACAGTGACACACTGGGCGGGAGGGAACAAGCAAAAGGGAACCGAGCACTGTCCACAGGCAGCAGAGCAGACAAAAAACCCCTGTTGATAAACACTTAACACTGATGTCTGTGGGACTTTCCATTTCAAGTCCCTCCTTTCACAAGGATTTGTGATTTATTGCTTTGCTGCTCCATCCCTGGGCTTTGAAAGCGCGATTCCGCTCGAGTTTAAACTATATTTATATTTATTTTTTTGTTATCGCTTTTTTATTATTGCTATAGAAAATATTTGCTGGAAATATGTTGCAGCTATTACAAGGTCATAAAAAAGAGGAGATTTATGTATTTCTATCATTTCAAATAGTCTGTCAGAAAGTATCAGTCGTGCTAAGTGTAAGACTGCTGGATTCCAGCGCTCCCTCTGCCAGCACATGGGCAGCAGATGGAGGCATTAAAATAGCTCAGTGTGGAGGCTCCTTGGGTGCTGGCTGGGAGGAGGGAAAGCGAGGCAGCTCCTCATCCCTCCAGGGAGGTCTGGGGGAACCTGGCTCCCTATGGATGCTGGACATCCCCTGGGGATGAGCACTGGACCAACACCAACTGGGGCTGAGGGATGAGCAGGATCACCCCACTGCAGAGAGCAGGGAAAGTGGGAACAGGGAGAGAGAGGGCTCTGGCCTCCTTCTGTGGGAGCTTCCTTAGAACACGACAGAAGGGGCAGGATTCCATTGTGTGCTTGGCAATGACAATAAAACAACGGAAAATATGTAAACAGTGCGAGAGGAACCGGCTGCAGACAGAATGTTTACATCTCCAATCCTGCTGCTGCGAGGACGCCTTAAATCTGTTTATCCGCTAAAACTCCCCAGAGCCCCTCAACACCTCTGAAGTGGAATAAAGATTTTTATCATTACAAATGCAAATAGTGCTTAATAAATAAAGATATTTAAATAGTGAAAACAAACTTTTAACATTGCACACAAGCACGAGAGGGGTTTTTTTTTTTTTTTAGCCCAATCTGTTTTTCCTTAACTTGCACTGTTGTGACATTACCGAATTTTACACGCAGTTATCTGCCGCTCTCCACAGAAATACAGATGGTTTTTGTAGAAATAAACAGTCATTTATATGAAACAATTGTAAAATAGTTTATGGAAACCAGTGGTGTAATGCATTCAAATAAATGCCAGGCCTGGTTGATGGAGAGCCAAGGTGTTAAATCACACTGCTCAGGAATTCAGCTGTGGGAAACAGATAGTAAATCCAGAGTGACAGAATTTCCAGTGATGGCAAAGGTTTCTGACATCTAGTCCAGTACACAAAAACTACAGCAGTTCAAACCTATTTTACTTAACACTACCTTGACAGCCAGTGAAATTAAAGAATTTAGTCAAAAGCCCCTTAAAAAGAAACAAACACTTCATTTCTGGATTGCTTTTCTGGGGAGCAGCAAATGTGCAGCACGGCCAGCAGCAACCCGGGCTGTGCACAGCATCAGCAGAAGGGGTTTTACTTAATTGCTACCTTTTTGCATTAGCAATACGTAGCTCTAAATAAAGCTGAGACAAAGTCATCATGTTTGACGTGTAACGTAAAGCACCTACCGCAGAAATCCAATTCACGGATTTTATTTTGAACTCACAGCTCTGGGAGGTGTGGGGGCAGCAGCTGCCCCGTCCTCAGCCCTGGAATTGTCCCCAGGACTGTCCTGGGGCAGCCCAAATGGCTGAGCAGCACCAGGGCTCTCCCACGCCAGGACTATCGGGTGACAAAGGTGCTTTTCCCTGGCTCTGAAGACACCAGTGAGTGTTCTGCAGTTTTGGGCAGCACAGCCACGGTGCACTGAGGGTCCCATGAAGGGACCAGGGACCAGCACAGCCTCTGCTCATCAGAGTGGGTGAAAAAAACCACAAAAATCTCAGTCACACAAACACTGAGCTGCACAGTTTAAAAAGCCACGTAAATTACAGCATTATTACCAATCCAGAAGAACCAGAAACCACATGAATTCAATACCAACAGATCCAAAACAGACCCTGCTCAAAATTTCACTTTCATTTTGGAGGCTGGGCATGAAAAATTCTTCTCACCCATGCAGGCAGATATCCAGCCCCTGCCCAGCCCAAGGCACAGGAACAGCAATTGCTGTTCTGACCAACTGTTCACCACCTTTATTCCCAATGAGCTGTTGCACACACACCAACATCCCTGTCCCGGCACACTGGGATCTGCTCAGCCTCAGCAGGCTGGGGACAGAGCAAGGGCTGTGGGATAAATCCTCCCTGCTGCAGAGCAGAGCCCAGCAGGAGGCAGGAGGAGATCATTCCCATCGCCCCTGTCCGCAGCCAGGGGCTCACCCTGCAGTGGGGACACCCCACAGAACCCAGCAGTGAGCCCCTCCCTTCCTGGAACGGGAATGTGGCACTGGAGCTGAGAGATCCCAGCACCGGGAATGTGGCACTGGGAATGCCAACATTGGGAATGCCAACACTGGGAATGTGGCACTGGGAACGCTGGCACTGGGAATGTGGCATTGGTGCTGAGCAGGGTGCAGAGAGCTCTGACCTGCAGAAGCCAGGCAGCTCCTGACCCACACAACATGGACAGTGTGGGGACACCGTGGGGACACCGTCGGGACACCGTGGGGACAGTGTGGGGACACCGTGGGGACACTGTGGGGACAGTGTGGGGACACCGTGGGGACAGTGTAGGGACAGTGTGGGAACACTGTGGGGACAGTGTGGGGACACTGTGGGGACACCGTGGGGACAGTGTAGGGACAGTGTGGGGACAGTGTGGGGACACCGTGGGGACACTGCGGGGACACCGTGGGGACAGTGTGGGGACATTGTGGGGACACCGTGGGGACACCGTGGGGACACTGTGGGGACAGTGTGGAGACACCGTGGGGACACCATGGGGACAGTGTGGGGACACCGTGGGGACAGTGCAGGGACACCATGGGGACACCGTGGGGACAGCGGGGCCGTGTCCCAGCCGCCTCCCAGGGAGCCCGGGGCTCTGGACCACAAAGGGGCAGAAGAGTGACCCTTGAGGGAACAGTGAAGTTCCATCTCTCCAGTGCTCCCAGGCAGAGCCGTGCCCACGGCGGGCTCCGGCCTCGGCAGGGGACTGCAATGATCCCAAACACAGCACTCGGAGCACAGGAACTCACAACCACCACCAAGCAGAAAAGCAGGAGTGTGAACACAAGGAAACACAAATTAATTGGCTTTTCACTGTCACAGATGCTGGGGCTTCCATCCCAGAAAGAGTCAGAGCAAACATATGCATCGCCTACTCGAACATATTTACTTTTAAATTTAAACTCCTCAGTTACCATCATTCCGTGACAGTATCAAACTTTAATGACAGTTTATTCTAATTGTGGTTCATCTGGTACAAGTGCTTTAATCACAGGGCTGTGGCTTTACATAGCTTATCTATTTAATTCTCCTTTTTAAAATGTATGAATAAATACATATATGTGCAATCAAAATACACACACACACACCTCCCTTTACAGACATCTTTTTGTCCTACTCTCCCACCAACAATGCAGGACGAGGAAGGAAAACCCCAGCAAGGCCCACAGCTCCTCTAGCAGCTGTTTGAGAACATTTCAGTCACAAAATTTGACATTCAGTGTGGTGCTGACGCTGACACGTCAGACTCTGAATTTTCAAACACAACTCAGATCTCTCCTCCCCAGCTGCTCCTCAAACAAAGCTGAGCCCCAAGCAGAACTCTTCATCTGAGAGGCTCCAGGTTCTAAGCTAACCTAAACTTTGTATGGACAAATCTAAAACATGGGAATAATCAAGCACCACAAAACCTGGGTCTGTAACAGACTGTGCTCCAGGTACCCGGGTAAGGAACAGGCTCTTTTCCCTGCCCTTGGCAGCTGTAATTCCTCTATTCTGGTGTAGAGACTAAAACATGATATGGAGACTTTTATCTTTAAGTCCTACGCCTGTTTCTTGAATCTTTCTCTTTTCTTATTATTCAGCTTCCTGTGGCAGTGAAATAATACACTTAAACAGACCAGGAAGATTATTTTAAACTATTTTTGGTCACTTTACACATTTTAAAGAATGCAAAAAGCACTGGTTGACAGCTGTTAGGGACTTGAATGTTATTGCAAAGCAGCTGTTTTCATTTATTGAAAAAGTATTAATCTTTCTCCAAACTCACAGAACACTGAGCTAATAACTCTCTCTCTAACCTACGGAAAATACAGGTCACGTCTGTGCAATGTTGGCAGAAGGTTTTGTTTATAACAATTAAACTTGTAGAGCATTTTGTTCTTAAAAGGACTGAGCCTTTCTGGTCGGGGGATGTTTGCAGTCGGAGGCAGCTATTAAATAATAATCAGTAGCATGTTCACCCTGCAAAGAATTTCTACTTGAAATCAGACAAGATTAATCAGAGGAGACTTCTCTGTTCACTAGAAATTTCAGATGAAGAGAGGCTGACACGGAGCAGGAACAGGCAGGACTATTCCAACATTTCAGCATTTTATGTTGTTTAGTTTTGTCCCTCATCTCCTTCTAAGAACATTCGGTTTTATCCTGGCATCGATGCTTAATTTGTTTGAAAACAAAGCCTCTGCACACATTCTCTCTGCATTGTTATTTACTTTACATTAGTATTTATAGTCCATTCAGTCGAGCTCTGGAGGAGAAGGCAACTGGCATCCCAGGGAATGTGTTTGTTGAAGAGCAGCAGGAATGAGACAGCTCACAGGCAGGGAGATAACTTCCAAGTGTACATATAGTTCCTGCACATATTTAATTTGAGAATCACCATGGCACCAAGACACATGAAGTATCAAGGATGAAGTCACCATCTTTCTTATGTTCTTAAAATCGTAATCCATGCAAACATATTTTATATGGAGTATTGAGTGCAGGCTCTGGTGCAGATATAAAAAAGCCTGATAAGATCTCCTTGCCTGCTGCACACTGTGGGCTGCTGTCAGCCCCACCTCAGCTGAGCTGTGGGATCAGAGCATGGGCTGCACCTTCCACCTCTGAACTGTGCCTGCCTTGTTCCCACTGAACCTCCCTAAAAAAGCAGGATTAAAGAGCACATCTACCACAACCCAAATTTCTTACATCTTAATGGGGTAACACACGAGCATTGGTGAAAGTAAGACCAGCAGAAACACACACCAGACTGACTGAGCAGGAAAATCATTTCCCAGTAAAGCAAATCAAGTTCTAGGGGTAATGTTGTTTTACAGTTCTGCAACACGATATGTACAACCTACAAAACTTCCTCTGCCAAGCCCCAGGGTGGGATTTTCCAGCATGCCTAAAGCTACCTGCTCCAGAAGGTCATGTTAAGGCTGTTACTGATCTCTGGGGAGCAGAATTATCCCAAGTACTAAACCACCCAAATCTCACCTTCTAAAACAGCTTTTCAGGACTCGGTTATTAGAACTGTTCAAAATCCAGACAGCACAGTATCTGACATTTTTACTGATAAATTCAAGGAGAACAGGAAGTTCTTATGCTCCCAATCTCCAGCATGTGAGTTCTGTTCTGCTGATCTGCCACGCTGCAGAGAGATTTTATATTTACACCATCAGCTGCTGAAGTGCTCAAAGAAAGGAGATGTAGGCAGGGCAGGATTACACAAAACAATCCTTAAACCACCTCTGGACACCAGGGCTCTCCAAGGGCTGTTATCCCAGTGCCTGAGCAGTGTCAGGCCCGTGCTGTACCCGGGTCCCTGTGGCACTGATGGAATTTCCAGCTCCCCTGTCTGTGGCATCACCCCACCCTCGGGCTCTTTCTCTCCCATTTGGGCAATTTTCAGAAAACCCTCCTGCATGAGCAGTGCCCCTGAGCCCCCCCAAGGTGGTCCACCCTGGATTAGACCAGTCTCCCCCTAGAAGCTCATCCCACAAGTGCAGTGTTTTATTTCCAGCCCTCCCATAAAACATGCCTGTGCAATACACGCTGCTGAGCACGCAATAGGTTAAACAAATTGATGATAAAGTATTCGACTTCGTTAGTTTTCATTACCATAAGAAAACATCAATTACATTTTCTATTTTATGAGTGTACACAGGGGAATCCATTACAGTAAGAGAGAGGTTGTAGGACTCTCTCTGCTGCTCCTTCCCTCAGCAAAAAGAACAGTTTGTTTTCAAAGCCAGTGACACCAGCCCAGAGGAAGGGAAGGCACACCGGCGTATCTGCACAGACAGCTCCTATCCTGATTTATCCAGCCTGGCTCCAACTAATTAAACATCTGCCTCAACGATTTCCTCTGCAGATTTATCTTCTCCAGTATGCAGCACTGACTGGTGGTTACAGGCTTTTCCCTCACTTGCAGCCATTCCCATGTACTTCTCCCAGCTGGGTATTTGGGCACTGGCAGGAGCTGATGCAGCATTCCATTAACCCCCTGTGGGTGCCTGTGCTGGGACAGGTCACCAGGTCCCAGAGTCCTGCTGCAGGACAACCACGTCCTCCAGGAAAGGACTCGGGGCCACGACTCTCTCAGCTACAACACATCCAGTTATTTCACCACCTGCACTTCCCCCCGACTGGCTCAAATATTCTTATTTAAAAATGGTCAGAGTTCGGATGTCAAAAGCCTTGAGACACTAAGAAAGAAGAATTGCAAGGAAGGTGAAATAGTTTGAACAGTTTGCAATAATTTTATCTAAAATAGAGCTAGGCACAGTCAGAATATTGCTTCTGGTTTTTTTCAGGCCTCTTTCTATGAAGCAAAGGTTGTAGCCCACTTCTGTCTCCTACTGACCAGTATTTTGCTGCAACAAATAATCTTTACTGGCTGAACAAAGTATTTAGAGAAAACTAGTCTAGTGTTTTAGCCCTGGTCATGCTGAACAAACCCTTCCCAGTTGTACCACAGGAATTCCTTAAATTTTCCTCACCCAAAATTGCCAACCCATGTTTGCACTCTCCTACTAATTTAGGACCAGTCTGAAAAATGTCCTGTAAGTCACAGTGAAAACAGATCAGAAAGCAACTGCTTCTACCAGCACTTGAAAACAGCATAAGCTGTAATGTAATAAATTCATCTGTCCTGAAAAGGCTGATCTGGAGGCCCATTGAAGACAGGCAGAAAAGCTCATGGGCATTTCAGTTTTATTGAACTACTCCAAAAACTTTACATAAACACGCTCAGTCTATTTTTGGTGACACCTTTTTAAAAATCAGGCCAATCAGCTTTAAAGGAAACACTGCTGAACGAGGAGAAATGCTTCTCCTAAATTATGTCTGATCTTTTATTCAGAACTTTGACATCCTAATCCACCGGTTAGCAATGACCTGAAGCACCCTGGCCCAGGCCTGTGTTCTGATCTGCAATTCCATTTATCCCTGTATCTCCCAGTGACAGCGAGAGGCACGTCCCCTCCAGTGACCAGGGATCTGGTGGTAGGTGAGGAATGATGGCAAAATCTTTTCCTACTGCTGCTCCAGGTCTCCCTGTGCCTGCTGTGGTGGCACCTCCCTGCCCTCGGAGCATTCCCAGCCCGTGGCAGATGGGGACTGGCACAGCCTGCCTGGATCCCTCTGTGCACACAGCCACCAGTGCTGCTGCTAAAGACGACAGCAAGACCTTCCTAAGCCCTCCCATCCCCCTAAAGCCTGATAATCCACATTTGGGAAAGGGATGTAAATGGGAATAAGGAAAGGTTTGGAGAAGTTATTGTTAATAGAAATTTCTGATCCACCCCTATGTATCCTGTTCCTGCAAAGGATCCTGAGCAGGAGGGCCAAGGCAGCAGAAGCGAGTGTATTAGCTGAAGGAACAAATGCCACGTCCATTCCCTTTCAAAACTACCGAGCAAAAGTAACAAAGTCAAAGCAGAATCAAATTTCAAATGGACAAAGAACAAAACATCTGTCACACGAAGGGGGGAAGCCGTTTAAAGACCGAGCTAAGTGAATCCTTTAGCAACCTCCCTTCAGGGACAGGAAATCTGACCCCAGGAAATAAATAAAAGTCACCCAAAAAAAGTGAACAAAAGAGGTGCTCGGAAAAAAAAAACAAAAAACCCAACACCATTCATCGCCGCTAACGACTTGTTCATTATGAGTGATGATGGATAAAGACTTCTCACGCTGAGATGAAATCAAGATTTATATGCATTGTTTCCTCTCCCAACTTGTGGGAAGATCATCATCATTTAATTCTATCTCTGCGGCCAGCGATGGGCATCCAGAGGGGCGGTGATCACACGGCGCTCAGCTGCCAGCGGCCGCCGCACATCTGGCCCGAGGCGCCGCAGCCGCGCTGAGCGATGGCTCCTGGCCACCCTCCAAATTGCTGCACACTGCCGGGGCTCCTCTCCACCTCTCCACCCCTGCTCCTCTCCACACAACCCCCCTCCCTTCCTTTTTTTCTTTTTTTTTTTTTTTTACGAGAATCAGATTTTCATTGCTCCATTCAATTGCTCTTCTCTGCCATTTTTTACAGCTCTTATCGTTCCCTTGGAATATGGCCTTGAGACAGCTCATCCGTGTCCTTCACTGTGTTATCTCTTCTAACTTTTATTAAAACTTCAGCTCTCATCTGAAGATAGCTAATTAAATCCATGACAGATTATACACGCATTTAAAAACTGCACTGAACTACTTTTTCTAAGGAGAACAGGGTTTATTTTCTTTTCCCATAGTTAAAACTGAGGGTGTATAAGGAGGTTTCATTCATTTACAAAGACAAGATCCTTATCTTTCCCACTATATAGATGGGTTTATATTAAAGTTCCTTTGTTGCGTGACAAGACTCAGTGCAATTTCTCTCAGTAATTATTTCTTGTTGCTGGAAAGATCTCTCAGCCTTATACTTCTGAAATATATACACTAGCATATATGTGAATGCACAGCTAACCCCCAGAAAAACATTGTTTAAAACAGAAATACAAGCACTGTACGTTTTCCCTTTTTGTGTTCATATGGCTTAACTATAACAGCTATTAACTATAACTATAACTATTTTGGTAACATTGCAGAAAGTAAATTTTTCTTTTTCACTACAAGTAACAATGAATCCTTCACATTATTTAAAATCGTGCTAAGCATAATTTTCTTACATAAATTAAAAGTATATATACAAAGTCTATCACGGGCTGGACTTGCTGTACTTCTACCCATCATCCCAAATTACCATGAACTGGTCTTGAATACAAATGGCTTTGTTATCATAAATAAATATTTGCAGGAATGGATATACTGCTCTGCAGCAAACATTATGCAGCTCCTGCACTGTCAGCTTTGTGCCAGCGTGGAGAACACAGACCTGTGCACAGAACTGTGAGTGGGGCTGGGACACAACCCCCCAAAACCGAAGAGATATAAAATATACTCATGGAGAAAACACCCTGCCCTCTAGAAAATACGATAAATAACCCACCTGAGCCTCTCTGTGATCCCTTCCTTCTCTTTAAGGCCTTTTGTAAGATATCCTTCATGGTGACCTTCATACTGTCCACCTGAATAAGTGAGAATCCATGAGCAGCATTTCTGCAAGACAGATGCACATGCAGTTTTACAAAACAATCATCACTGGCAGCTCCCCGCAGCCCTCGTTAGCTTCAAGCAAAGCACTCGTTAGGCACACGGTTAACGAAGTTGGGCTGGAAGGGGAAGTTAAAAGGAGAAACCAAAAGCAAACTGCCTGAGCAAGGCAGAGACAAACCCAGCCAAAATGGACTGAGATTCAAGGCAAGGAATCTAAGGATTTTCCTAACTTATTGTTATTTTTGATCACTTGGTGCTCGTCATTCCAAGTGAAAAATGAGCCAATGCACCCGGGGGGCTCCTCATCTCCTCAGCTCGTGTCTGGGGGGTGTTTTACAGCACACAGCAGGGAAGCAGTTTGCAGTGGCATTTTCATCCCTGTCCCACACATTACAAACCTTAGGGACAAGTGGCAGAACACCCCTCAGTGACAGCAGCTTTGCAGCACTATGGGGGTACTATTTAGTGCACTATTTCCAACCAAACAGGCTTTTTTTGGACACATTTTTGTGAACACAATGGCCCAAGATCTCCCAGAAAGATCCAAGGCAGCGGGTCCTTGTCCTGGCCATCACCCATGGGAGAGGCCACATGGGGGAGGACTGCAAAGAGCCTGGGGACAGCTGTGGGGGATTCTGCTGCCAAACACCCAGAGGGGCACCCCTGGGGAAGCAGAGAGGATGACAGTATAATAGAAGAGACTCTGAATGAGCATATCAGTAAATTTTGCCCCTTAGCCCTCGCAGTCAGTCTCGGCTCATGTCAGTAGATGTCACTGCAGACAGTTCCAGGGAAATCCAGGAGCTGAGGGCTCCCTCCGGAGAGATTGCTCTGCATGGAAAAAACTGGTTTGCAAAGCTATTTGGGCAGGAGGAGGAGCCTTGGATCTGGCAACCAGGAATTTTAATCAGGGAGAACAGCTCCGTACGAACATCACAGCTGGAATATTTTTAAAAGCAACTGGCAGGCGAAAGCAATCCAAGCAACACAAGTACATCCTGAAAAGCAAAGCCATATTACATGTCACTTTGAGACACAAATGCTGGGACCAGAGGCTGGAGCTCAGGTCACGTCAGCCGTGGCATCCCCAGCCCATGGCCCAGGCAGGATGGAGCCCTCAGTGCTGTGCTCAGGGCACTGATGGCAGGGTGACACGGGGACCAGGAGCCCTGCCTGGGCACATGCTGGTCACAGCCCAGTGTCCTGCAGGCCATTTGGGGCCAGCAGCCAAGCCTGGCTCAGGACACGTCCCCCCTCGCTGGTGTAAGAGCCCCTTTCCCTCTCCACCGTTGTGCGTTGGCCTCATCTGAATTTCATTTTCAATTCCCTTTGTTCCTGGCAAAATGAAACTGCCTAAAAGCCCCAAATTTATGTTCTCCAGACCATTTATTATTTATAACTCTATCTTACTTGTCTTCAAACCAAATAATCCCAACCTTTCCATGCATCTACTTTTCCCCCTGTTTCTGCCGCGTGTTCGGTGCAGCAGGACCAGAGGTGAGGGAGGGAGTGCCACCACATCTGCAGGTGACACTGCCACCCTGGGAGCAGCCCCAGGGCTCAGAGGCTCTGGCAAATGCCTGCAGAGAGCAGAGATCTCCCTGAGCACTTCAGCCAGGAGCAGATTCCCCCTGCAGCTGCAGCGGAGCCCCGTGCCCTGCAGGAGCACACACAGCACCTGCCCTTTGGCCAGCAGTGCCCTGGCCAATGCCACACTTCCCAAAAGCCTCAAGCCTCAGGCCCAGACCTGCTGAGCGAGGTTCAGGGGATTCTTTAAAGTGGAAAACCTGTTCTATAGCTATAATCACAAAAAGGAAACTACCTCTGTGCTTTTATTTGAACAACACAAGGTTTCTCACTGAAGCGCTACATGAAGAGCCCTCCATGCTGGACCAGGCTACCCCAACACCTGGTGCCTCCAGGTAATTCATACAATGCTCCACAATACCCACAGGACTTTTCCACAAAACTTGAACCAAAATACAGGGAAATAAATCAAAATACTCCAGGAAGAACAGAAATTGCAAAGGCAACAGAAGCCTTCCAAAACCTGCTATGGCCAAACCAACCGGAGTCGCAATTGTCCTGTTTTGTACAGAACATTTTCCAACATTTCTCACCCCAACACAGCAGGGCTTGCAGCCCCCTTCCCACGGGCACAGAGTGGCACATGGCCCCAGCTCAGGGCTGCTCACGGATCAGGAACGTCCCAAAAAGGGGAGATTCTCTCTCAGCTCCTGACACTTCAGCTGCTAAAGAGCCCCGGCTGCTGTGCTGCTGCCTGTGCTCCCGGCCCGTTCTTTCCATGGAGCAGCTGGCCTGAGAACTGTCAGCCTGATTTCCCTGACACTCCATTACTAACCCCTGCCCCAGCCACGGCCATTCTTTGCCTCAGAAGCTGGATCTCAGCCCAGAACAATCTTTAAAAGTTTATTTTACTGATCAAAGCAAAACAAGAAAGGCTCAGTGTTTGGCTATATTTAGTGCGTGACCCGTGGGTGAGCGCTTGGCAGCAGCGGTGAAATGCAGAGTGCACCCCGCTTTGTCAACTCTTGGCTGCTTGCTCTGGAGCACAGCCAGAGGGGCCAAACCCCATCCTGGTCCCTTCCCTGCCCTGGCTCCTCTCTCACGAGGCCCCACAGAACCTCAGTACAACATTTCAGCACTCGGTAACCCCACACATCCACACCTGAGCCAGACCAAGGAGCTCCTGCTGTCCCCCTGGGGCCACGCCAGAGAGCCACAACACCTTTCCTGAGCCCAGAGGAGAAGCCCCGTGCAGTCACAGATTAGCTGGGGTGGGAAGTGACCTCTGGAGATCACCCCATCCAACGCCCTGCCCAGGCAGGGACACCCAGGGGACACAGGAACGTGTCCAGGTGGGTTTGGGATGTCTCCCAGAGGGAGACTCCAGCTTTTCCTGGGCAGCTGTTCCAGGGCTCTGCCACTCTCCATGGAAAGAAGTTGTTCCTCACATGGAGGTGGAACTTCCTGTGGTCTAGTTTAAGGCCACTGCTACTTGTCCTGCCACTGAAGGAGCTGCCAGGGTGTCCTGGAGCCGTGCTGGGCACTGGATCCTCTGCAACCCCACCAAAGCAGCACAGCCCTGCCTTGTGTGAGCACAGCACAGGAGGCTGTGCTGGAGAATCACACACTCACCTCACCTCAGCACTCTCCAGCTTGCTCTGCACTGGCCACGGGCACAGCCTGTCCCCACTCAGCCCAATCCCAGCACATCCTTAATTGCAATCACATACAATGTGCTTTACCTCACTCTGCTAAGGTGTGATACCTTTATTTTAAATCAACACACTGAAAATAGGACAGACAAGCAGATGCTGGTCAATCAATTAAAACTGCTGCTGGCAAATTGGAAGCCAAAGAAATTCCTTAGCTTGTATTTTCTGTCATTTTGCAAAAACATACCTGGGTGACAAGGTTAAATCAAGCAAAGGAAATCCCTGGCACTTATCATCCACAGGCATTACTGATAAATTGTGCAGTGGAGGAATAAAGGATTACCTTCTGTATTTTTTCATTACACTTTTCTTTTGTTACAGAATACATAAATCCATTGTGGCACAATGTAATATGTATCATCGTGCTACACCTGTGGACGTTTCATAACGGCTGCCATGTCTGTGCAGTCAGGAATGATAAGTGAACCACCCGTGAATGTTAATGATAGTGATCATTCTGCAGTAACTTGGCTTTCCATCTTCTTTTACAGCCTCCGCGCCGGAGCCAGGGTGGCAGGGTTCAGCAGAGGGAAAGGGAAACAACAGCACAGGCAGAAGCCACACTGGGCTCTCCTCACGCTGCTGAGGTGCCACAGGAGCAGGCTGGGTCCCCCTTTCTGCCTCAAAATAAAACAACCCACACTGGAAGGACAAAAGGTTTCTGTTCTGAATGAGAACTTTTTGAAAAGCTCCTTTCCAATCTGAAGCAATTTTAAATTTTTTTTTTTTTTTAAACACAGAAGTGGAATTTATTTTCCAGAAGTGGAATTTATAGCACTTAAAGCTCACTGCATAAGCAGCTGGCAAGGCTGGAAGTGCCTGGGAGTGACTAATAGCAATTTCCACTTGATCAGCGCAAAGTCAGAGAGTTAAGACACAAAATCCCAGCTGATGCAATGGACTTACCTTAAGCTGGGTAATTTTTAAGATAAAGTGCACAGTGATAGGAACTGGACTAACTAATGCCAGCCACAATTTTTATTCTGAGCCCAAATAACTTGCTTCTGTGCATCTCAGGTTGGCCTTGCATAGCTCTGTGTACTGCTGAGTTTAAGTGGCTGCATTTTGACAGCACTGTAGCAGCCCTTAGACCTCTATCAAATCTTCTGATGCCTTCCTACCCCTCCCTCTCCACTATCCTGGGAGCCACATTCTTAATTTTGCACCCACATTAGCCGTCTTAAATTTTATATGAATATTCTGAAATGCACTTTGCAGGTTACCCACCGCCATGTACAAACCAGGAACAGGCCTTTTGGGGAGTGCCACTGCAGTCCAAGAAAAAACACATTTCAGGGCTTTGAACTGAATTTGCAAATGCACAATGCAAGTCTGGTATTTTAAAAGGGTTTCAAACCTTAAACTATTGGGTATGGCAGAGGTGCTGCTTTGAAAATTTGTATATAATGGTCAAAGCAATTTAAGTACAATATCAAAACAGAAAAAAAAGTGCTACAGAGCAGAGGAACTGGATGCCAAATTTCCTCTGTGTGCCAACTGGCAGCTGAGCCACAGCTCCTCGAAACACCATTAGATGGAGTGTGTCAAGTTCCAATAATAAAATTTCCAAGGGAAAAGGCCCTAATGATGCTACAGATTTATTTTAAGCCTTTCAGGTATGACCTCACCACCTCGAGAAGTCTGTCTTTCCATGGATGTGGTGCTTTGTTTGCCTTTTCCTGACAAACAGCCTGCACAGGAGAGCGGGGCCATGTGTGAGTGCCGTGCCTGATGTTGGACAAAGCTCTGCTTTCCACAGCAGCCTCCTTCCAAAAACATCACTCGCTAGACTAATGGGCAGCGAGCAGCCAGAACGACTGCCCTCCGTCTTCTCCTTGTGTAACTTTGCCAGAGTCCTTGGAACTTGCCAAATTCGGTCATGCCTGCTTAGCTTGCTCGACTGATTGTGCCAGAAAAGAAAATAAGACACAGATGTATTTGAGCTCTTTGAGATGCCAGTAAGAGCGACAGCTAATGGCTTCATTTCGACCCTCCCCTACCAGCTGGGCACAGGTGGGGGGATAATGAGGTCCCTCTCCCTAATCAAACTCAATTATTTACTACTCTGTACAGCCACAAAGACATTCCCATCCAGCTCGGAGTGTAAACTGCACTGCGGGCCACTTCCAGCCACCACCTCTGGGTATTTACAGCTAACTCGAGTGGCCCAGAGTTTGCCTTGGCAGGAGTTGAAGTGTATAAAGTTCTGCAAACTGTTCCTGCTCACACATGTCCTGCTGAAGCAGGGTCCCCACGCTCGGCACAGCCTGAGTGAACATCCATCCAGAGAGAGGAGATGGAGCACGGCCCCAGCACTGAGCTCCTCACAAGCAGCAACATTTTTCAGCAGTGATTCAATATTAATAAACATTACAAGTCACAAGGCTGACACGGCGGCAGCTGAGATGCTTCAGTGCGAGGAGGAAAGAAAAAAAAAGAAGATGCAAAATATCAAACCGCAATTACATGCACCGGTGGGGTGACAGGGGAGGAAGAAGACATAGAATTTACAACAAATCCCTGCAAAAATAAGACAGCACGCACATTTAAACTCACAGAGGTAACAACCTTTTGATCAAGTGATGATCAGGTAATTCTTTATCCTAGGGGACACGTTAAAAATTCCAATTCAAACCTAACTATTCACACAGTAATCACAAGCCATTTAAAATCAAAATGTGGACACTGGAACCCAAGTGACCCTTTCAGAAGAGCACTGCTTATGATGCAGCTCTCCTGTTTCTCCTCAGCAGCACCTCCCAAGCTAGAAGGAAGCTCCTCACATCAGCACAGATGATGGGAAACCAAAAGATTTTGCATTTTTCTGCGCGACCTGCAGCTGGACCCCAATCCTGCTCCCAGCTGCAGGCAGGGCTCTGCTGGCCAGGCTGGGAGCCCTGAGGTCCCTGGGCTCCCCCAGGAGGGGCAGTGGCAGCCCCTCGGAGCCACACCTGAGCCACACCTGGCCCCTGCAGTGCAAAGTGACCCAGCTCAGGCACCCCGTGCAGCCCTGGGGTAGGAGGGGGCAGCTGGGAGAGGAAAAGGGATTTTTTCCAGATTAACAACAATTTAGAGTGGTCTATTGACAATGACCTCCCCTTCCTCACCACGGCCTCAGAGCAGCACAGCCCAGCATCTCAGCCTTGAGTAACTCAGTTGTGAACACTGGGGCCAGAATGTTTTATTTCCCAGTGCCCTAATGCAGTGGAACAAAGTGAATGTGGCCTTTGGGAATACACGTGGGACTTCTGACAACGGCTTTCCAAAGGATGCTTTGGAACGTCACTAAGAAGCAGAGTACACAATAAAGAATATAAAAACTAATTAAATAAGTCAGATTTTTTAAAAAATGTCTGATTATTCAGAACTAGAAGCAGCTGTAGTGTTAAGAAATGTAAGTAATGTCCAATAACCAAGAAAACCCTATTAGCATTTCCATTTCAAGAGCTCCAAACATGAAATATTTTTCCCAAGTAAGAAGTGGCTTATGCTCCTGGCATTTTGTTCTAGTAATTAAGGCCTTCTGATGGTTTAAGAGATTTTTCATTCACAAGTAAAGAAAAATAAAAGTGACTGAGCACAGTATATATCCCTACTTCACTGATAAGGACACAGCAAATTCTTCTTGATCTATAAGCTCAGGTCTCAGGGGTGGATGGGATGTCCCTCATCAAAACTCTTCTGGATTTGGGAGGGGAACACCCAGTCCTGCTCCAACTGCTGTGCTTGCTTAGTGCTCCTTTCTGTCCCCAGCCATTGTTACCAACCCACACCACAGCTGTCTGTCTGTAAAATCACTTCCCTCACTGCACAGCACCAGCAGCACGTGTGGCCCCAATTCTGACCAGGGCAGGTGAAGGGCAGCAGAGGAGGAGGAGGAGGAGGAGGAGGAGAAGGAGGAAAGGAGAAGGAGGAGGAGGAGGAGAAAGAGGAAGGAGAAGGAGGAGAAAGAGGAGGAGAGGAGGAGCAGGAGGAGGAGGAGGAAGGAGGAAGGAGAAGGAGGAAGGAGGAGGAAGGAGGAGGAGGAGGAGGAGAAGGAGGAGAAGGAGGAAGGAGGAAGAAGGAGGAGGAAGAGGACGATGAGGAGGAGCAGGAGGAGAAGGAGGAGCAGGAGGAGGAAGGTGGAGGAGGAAGGAGAAGGAGGAAGGAGGAGGAAGGAGGAGGAGGAGGAGGAGAAGGAGGAGAAGGAGGAAGGAGGAAGAAGGAGGAGGAAGAGGACGATGAGGAGGAGCAGGAGGAGAAGGAGGAGCAGGAGGAGGAAGGTGGAGGAGGAAGGAAGAGGAGGAGGACGAGGAGGAGGAGCAGGAGGAGGAAGGAGGAGGAGGAGGAGGAGAAAGGAGAAGGAGGAGGAAGGAGGAGGAAGGAGGAGGAAGGAGAAGAGCAGGAGGAGGAAGGAGAAGGAGCAGGAGGAGGAAGGAGAAGGAGCAGGAGGAGAAAGGAGAAGGAGGAGCAGGAGGAGGAAGGTGGAGGAGGAAGAGGACGATGAGGAGGAGCAGGAGAAGGAGGAGGAAGGAGGAGGAAGGAGGAGGAGGAGGACGATGAGGAGGAGCAGGAGGAGAAGGAGGAGCAGGAGGAGGAAGGAGGAGAAAGGAGAAGGAGGAGAAGGAGGAAGGAGAAGGAGCAGGAGGAGAAAGGAGAAGGAGGAGAAGGAGGAGAAGGAGGAAGAAGGAGGAGGAGGAGGACGATGAGGAGGAGGAGCAGGAGGAGGGCAGGGGTGGCCTGGCCCGGGGCTGTGCCCAGGCAGGGCTGTACTCACATGCGCACGAAGAGCGACTGCTTGGCCGCCAGCCCTGGGGACGAGTACTTCTCCACCAGGGCCAGGGTGCTGAAGCCAAACTTGTGGATGGGCTCGTTGGAGTCCAGGGGTGGGAAGTCGGTGTCCACCTCGCCGTCGTCCTCGGCGATGTGCAGGCAGTAGGCGCTGACGTTGTCACTGGAACAGAGCACCTGCAGTCAGCATGGCCCAGGGGCAGCACTGCCTGCAGCCACTGCACTGCCCCACGCCCTGCAAGCCACTGCTGACACACCCCAACACGTCCCCAAAGTCCCCATGGGTCCTGCTGCCTTATAACGTACTGACGGACAAACCCCAAACCTCACAGCAGAGGAGTCTCCGTCCTTAACTGCTCTGCAAGCAAAACCTGACCACGATTAAATGACACTAAAATCCATAAAGGTTTTGTGATTTCATAAAGCAGGAAGCAATGTTTCTCCATTTGTGAAAGTTGCTTTATTTATAAGATGGTCACAGTTCAGAGCTGAAGGCAAACAAGTGGTGTCTGTGAATTTTCACAGACCAAACGACTGTGGAATTTAGTGTCTGTAGGCTGGAAAAACAGAGTCCTCTTGGGCAGAGAAATGAACTATGGGCAAAGTAAAAATCTGTCCAACACAGTAGCAATGATTAGCAGAAAACTTACCTGTACTAAATACCTAAGTTCAGCCACTAAAAGCAGTTACAAATTAATAAACACCAACAAGCAGAACTAACACAGAAAGTTGAAACAGACACAAAGTGAAAGAAATAAAGAGCTGAGCCTTTTTCTTTCCACAGAAGAAAGCCCAGAGGGAAACAACTATTTATAGCTACCAAACAGGTATTAATCATAATTTCCTAGCATCGAAATCTATTTCAACTGTAACTTCAGTTTAAATTATTGACCTGAAAATAAGTATTCTTTCTGACTGTAAACCTGCCAGCACTCAGGCCTTTCCATGCAGTAAAGCTGGAGGTGCACGTGGCAGCATGTTTCTAAACTCTGCAGTTTAAATTTGGAGTTTTAATTGCATGATTGATGCTTAAATTAATTAATTGTAAAGTGTATGCTAATTGTTTAATTGGTCGCTTGATCTATATAGATCATTTTTTGAATTAAATGAGTTGATTTACAAAGTTTATTGATTGGATGTGACAATGAATTATTTCACTGACTACCTGATTTGCAATTTTCTCAATTAATTCACAAACCTTTGGTTGCAACTGTGCTTTATTGAGAGTGCTTAGTCCAGGTGATCTATAGGCGTCTTGTCACGACTAAGACATTTATTATAGAAAACAGGGAATAATGATGCATTGCTCTTAATGTAAGCTGCAAATCTGCTAACCAAAAGGTAATTCAGCAACATTCACCACTCTGAATTCTGAAAATTCTGCAAATACTAGTAAAGAAACTTTCTGGCCACCCAGGGCCTCCCCAGCCTCCCAGCACAGCCCCAAAGCCACCCCAGTGCCACCAGCACCAAACACAGGGGAAACACACAGAGCTGCTTAAACCCCACAGAGCAAAGGGGTTACAAATGTCTTCAACCACGGGCTGGGTTCCTGACCACTGACACGGATTTAGCCACAATGTGTTAAAAAAAAAGGAAAAAAAAAAGTCCAGTGAGTAAAACAGCTCTGCACTTTGAACCTCCAGCAGGCTGAGTGAGATTCAAGCTAGGAACTTACAAGTTCAGCACAAAAACCGAGAGATGTAACAGCATTCCTCACTTCTAAAAATAGCTGTTGTATTTGAATTGTGCATCCCACTATTAATTTCTTCCTAGAAAGGGATTTTGTTTATTTTTTGCAGGTGGAATCATTCCAGCACATCTGTCAGGGGTTGGCAAGAAAATGGTCTGCTGGGTCACAACCCAAGTTCTTGTGTAAGAGGCCAAGGACAGGGCTGCTGACACTGTCAGTGCTTCCTTGAACCAAGAGACTGAATAGAGACAAATACAATACAATTATAATAAAAAAGGCAGCCTAATTGAATACAGAATGTTCTCAAAGCTGTCAACTAGTACTCATTCACTTCAGAGTCTTACACCTATCTTTTAGGAAAAAGAATTAGGCAGTAATATATTCTTTTCCTAAAGACAGAAGGGGTTGTTTCTCCTAATTATAAAGTCTAAAATCCCCTCATTATTCTCACAGTGTCACTAGCAGGTACAGTTGTCACTCTGCATGCCTTGTATACCCATCTGAGGCATTCTATAGATGTATTTCAGTGCAGTGTCACAGTGATCCCCCTTCTGCCTTTTTACACTCTCACCTGACTGAATCAGGAACAAATGGCCAGTGGAGAATGGGGACCCTACACGAGCTCCTTCCTTCCTTGGAAATATGAGAATTAGTTTACAGGTAAATCAATCCTTGCTCCAGGACTGGCAGTCAGCAGTGCCAGATAAAAAAAGATGATGGAGACACGAGAAATAATTGAGAACCTACAAGAAAATAAACTTCTTGGAAACTCAAGGCTCTGCCCCTTAATCTGAGCCTTTGTCCCCAGATTCTCAGCTGCTGCTGTGTCTAACATGTGCTCTTGGGAACTCACGCCTCCATTATTTATTTTATTCCTTCTGCCCTGAGATTTGATTACATTGGACAGCCTCCTTGCTCATGAGCACTTCTTGACACATCATAACATCTTCTCCTTCAAGGCAGACAGTGAAATTCATTTCTTCCCACTGCTGCCTTTTGCTGTGGGCAGTGATGGTTCATGGAACACTCCACTCAGGGGTGCTGTTCCATTTGAGGTCTGCTGTGCTCCTGAAAAATATGTGTGTGCCCAAAGACTGACAACAGTGCTGTCTTACTCGTTCAAAAAGAACCTAATCATACACAAAGGACGATTCTCTGAACCTGTGATATAATGAACAGAAATTAATAACAGCAGATGAAATGGCACCATCTGTGAATGATTTTATATTTCTTCTCCAGAACAAAAAAAAAGGACAAATTAAACCCAAGTGTTTAATCTCAGAAACATCTCTGTCTGTTGAGAAGAGCTAAGGGAAAGCCTATATCCAAAGGAAGAATATCCATGGCAGTGTTTGGAAGAGGAGCTGCTTTCCTGTGTGCCCTGTCTACGGAACAGAAATCAGCAAATCCAGACGTGGGAGCACAAGTGACCTCACTCCCGTTCCCCCTCAGTTGTGCTACAGCAGCAGCTAAGACTGCTGAGCCCTCCAGGGCTCCTGAAAAATGCTGAAAGAGTGAGCTGCAAAATTCAGGATGAAAACCCCCCATCTCATCCATTCATTATTCCAGGAACAATTAAAAAGTGAAATTTGGCTCATACAGAAAAAAACCCAAACAAAACTATCAACCTCCTTTGCACCAGGGACATCCCTGCCAGTAACTGCTACTGACAACTCTCTAATAAACTACCTTAAGCTCTTACTTTATGTTCTATGGCCCAGCAAAACCAGAAGGATTTCACACAACTGTTCTAAAACGAAAGCTGCTCAGGTACGCTGTTCTGAAGAACCTTTTTATGCATCTCATGTCATCTACCAGGAAAAAGGAACAGCTCCTACTAAACACCACCAGTGTTCCAGCATAGCAAAGGGACTTGGAGGAGGTCTGGACTTTATCTGACATCTCGTGCTCTCAGCCATTAAGAACACTACCAAAAAATAGATGGGACATGAAATAACAAAGGCCTCCGTGACAGCAAAAGAGATAAAGTTTGCATTATTTTTACATAGTTTCGAAATGACGATTCATTTACAGATCCAAGCCTCCCTGTTGATCATTTCCCAGCACATAGCAGTTAACTGTAAGAGAAATGGCTGGAGGTGCACGTGTGCTGCTCGGAGGGAACACTGACCAACGTGAAGGTGCTGGGATCTACATATCCAAACCCTGACACAGAAACCCGCTTCAGTACGCAACAAAAATGCTGCAGAGGAGAAATTTAGAGGTCAAGAGGTAGTAAAGAAAGCGCATTACTTCAGCTTGGGTTCCCGTCCCTCACTTGTATATTGCCAGCAGATGAGCCCGATCAGGTCGTGCACCTTGGCGTTGGCGATGGTCACCACGGTCATGGGCTGCAGCTTGTCTTGGCTTGTGTGCAGTGGGAGGTAGACATCGATTTTTTTGGTTGCCGTTGTACCAACGTGGCCCTGTTGAGGAAGCAGATTTCGTCAGGGTGGAGAAAGAAGTGTGACAGGGTTTACAGAAAATCTGGGCGGATGGAGTTCTGTTCGGCAGGAAAACCAAAATACGCTGCTGTGGCTTAGAATTGGAAGAAGATTGAACATTTAAATTCCAATTGTTTCCCTGCTGTTTGTCTGTAAAAAGGACATGAAATATCTGGACATGATTTCACAGATTTCCATAAAGAGCCTGAACTTTGCTGCAGGATCCCACGCTCCTGCACAATGCAAAAAACTCAAATTATTGGGATGGGGAGGAAAAAAGGACCCAACAAACCAGCCTAAGACCCCCGAGGTGGGTCTACCCTTGCACTACCCCTGTTTCTGCATTTCTGCTCTCTTCTGCAGTTCTTCCCCACTACCTGAGGAGCCCCCAGAGGGGGCACAGACACCCCCTGACCAAGGCTTGCCCTTGGCTTGCCAAAAGAACAAAATCACACACAGATGAGCCACTGAAGTGTTCTGTTTGAAGACACCAAGAGCAATCAACTAATATCAGGGTTTATAGGAACTTACTGGATGAAAAGAATCCATTTGGTGCCCTGGAGATTGACAATTAAATAAACCATAAAACACACAGCAACACAGAGGTCTATGAAGTTTGCGTTACAAGAAAAGAATGTTTAATCCACTGCAGGTAGGACTGCAGCTTTCACACAGAAATCTTTTAAACAAACAAAAGATTGCACATCCTGATCCCCTCTTCCAAAGCACTCAAAGTAAATCTGTATCTTCATCTCTCTCCATACTACAAGGGCCTTGAGAAGAGAAAGGGTTTCTTAAATTAATCACTTGGAATTCTAAGTAACAGAATAAAAGGATTCAGTGCTATAAATCTATAATGAGAGCATAAAACAGGGAGTTAAATGCCATGTGCTAATTTCAATATATTGTTAAAAACCATTTGATCCTTCAGTGTGATTATAAATTAGAGAAGTAATAGGAATTTAAAGATTAAAGTTATTCATACTGGCATAGCTGAAAGTATTATTAAAATCCATCCCAACATAATAAATTTGTTTTTTAAGAAAGCATTTTTATAGAACAGATACCTCCTCTTCCCGTATTTTTAGGGTAAGAAGAAACTGGTTTTGCTCATTTATAGGAAGGATTAGGTTTGCAACAGAACATGGGACATTCCTTCACTTTCCTTGGATAAACCTGAACAACCTTTGCTTGAGCTCATGTGCCTGGGACCTTTTAAACACCACCCACAACCTCAGGAAATCATGAACACCACAGAGCCATAGCTGGTAAAAACACAAGGGTGGGTTTCTTTCTCTCCATCTCTCTTGCTTTTCCACTTCCACAACTTATTTTTACAGGGAAATAACGGGGTACCAGGTGACAAATCACCTGCCTGTGCCCTCACACCCAGGGCACGTGAGGCTGCCAGAGTTGGTGATGTGGTTGTGGCCAGAGACACCCCAGAGCTGAGGCTCCTTGGCAAAGGAAGGAGAAAACAGCAGTTAGCAGGAAATTAATGTGGCTCCTTGGCACACTGAGTCAGTTACAGATATAAATCCGAGGAGGGCAGAACCATAAGTGATGCTGGGTCCTGATAATGAAAAACCCAAGAAAAATGGAGGTGCAGATGTGGGAGTGGATGCCAAGGTTACAATTGATACACCCAGCACCAAGCCAGGAGCTGGGACTAATAACCCACGAGACCAGATTATCCATCAGCCACGGCATGAACGGTGTGGACTCATAGCCCAAGCCCAGGAATTTATAAAATCACCCCATTCAGGGTCCCTGGGCTCCAGCTATCACAAACCTGACAGTCACACTCCTGGGGCTCCGTGACTTACCTGGTGTTTGCTGGTTTTTAACTAACCCAAATCTCCTCTACCTCCTCCAGCCTATTTTTACTGTCTTTCTTGTCCAAACTCCCTCCACTACAGCCACCCTGTTCCTCTACTCACAAACACATAACGTGAGCACCAAAACTCCAGGTGACTTAAACCAGGTAAAAGCCACACACCTCTGAGGGTTCCACCTGCTCTGTGAGCAAGAGGAGCACTCCCAACAACAGCAGGACTGGGAAATGGCTCAAAGCACTGCTGTTATACTCAAGATCTTTAAAAGTCAGAGAAATAGTTTTAATCAATTAAAGCTCTGTAAAGCTGATGGCCATGAGGCATTAGAGAGGCTGAAACCTGAAGCTAATTAGATTTTTCTAGCAGTAAAGAGAACATCCATTGTCCCATTGGGTAGGAAATATTTGTATAAACCCGTGGGTAAGGGTGAGACTGCTCAGCCCCACACCAAGGGGGTCTGCAGGAGAGCTCCACTGTGGTTATTGCAAATTGGTGGTATTTGTTCAGAACCACATTATAAATCCAGCCCATCAGGTGCCTGTCTGTGGGACAGAGCAAATCCATACCCTCAGCCCATCCTGCAAAATATTAATTGTGCAGGAAGTCCCTGAGAGCTCAATTACTGCTCTGCTCAGAGCCCCGTGGTGGGACTGGACACAGGGACACAGGGACACAGGGACACAGGGACACAGGGACAGTCTGTGGCCAGGGGCCAGCCCCAGCCAGTGACACCAGTGACAGCTCCTGGCTTCTCCCAGACCTGCAGCCTCCTCTCCAGGAGGAATCACTCAGAACCAGACCACAGGCATTACTGGAACCACAATTACCTCCTGCTCTCGACTAAAAACTGTATTCCAAGTGGAAATGCCGAGGAAATCCAGAAGATAAAGGACAATTACCGATATTCAAAGAGGCAGCATCAAACTTTATTAATAGATCCTGCATAAAATTCAATGGAAAATCTATTCAGGGCCAGGGGCCTTACCATTTGGAGTTTCCTTAATAGCCTCCAATAAATCTGGGAAGCATAAAGGGGCTGTTAAATTAACATTTTCCTGATCTGTCACCTGTGGCACAGTTAATTTGTCAAAAAATTCTTTTAGCTTGTCACTGGACACTGTATATTCTGACAAATGAAGTCTGGAATAAAATTGACAAAATATCTCGTTAATTTTCTAGGAAATCACAAATCTGATTCCATTAAGCTTTTATTGTTAGAAATGTTATATCCCACCAATCCTTTAAGAAAGTGAGGAGTAACTGGATACACTGAAAATGTACAATAAATCATAGAAAATTTTCCTAGTGTTTTTTATTAATGGTGCTTTCCTACAGTACATCAAATTAAAAAAAAAATTAAAATCTACCAGTTTTTCCAATATAAGATGTCTTTCTAAGATTTAAAATCAAATTTTAATTGAAGTCCACGGGGGAATACACCCCTCCCTCCAACAGCAGATGAGGTGTACCTTCACACGTGGCCACTGATCCTTCACCTGACACAGGACACTGGGGAGAACTGGCCCATCCCAGCACAACTCAGCCCTAAAAGGTGCTGCAGCACCTGCAGAAAGGGAGAACCAGGTACACCATGCCCTTCCCACTCCTGCTTGGCTTCACTGCACACCACGGCACAAAATTAAAACAAAGTCCATAAACATTTCCAAGAGAAAAGTGATTGATTTTCAACACTGACAATTTACTGCCTCTTCCTGCACAATGGAGTTCTGTGACTAAATGTTATATCACTTTAAGATTAGATGTTCTAATGATATAATGCAAAGATTTTACTGAATCATTATTTAGTGGGAGTCATAAAAACCTCTTAAAATTAATCTTTCATGCACATCTAGCTTACCCAAAGTTAGCATTTAATTAGATGGCCTTGGCACGAATGAGCTTACTACTTTATTTGCTCAATCAGTATATGTCTCTTCAGTAATTATAATTAATTCAAGTCATTGACTCACCTCCCAGCAAACAACACTAAACACTGCACAAAATGGAAACAAATGCTTTTCCCTTCCCAAATCCAAAATGTCTTCTCACTTGTAAATGTTTTTTGGTTTGGGTGACAGGGTGTTGAATACACTCTGTGATCCAGCAATCACCTCCACAACATAACTTACTTATGTATTTAACTGACACACAGAAAACACTTGAAGGGGAAAAGCAGAAATATAATAACCCAGCATTCACAACACACAAAAAGTTCTAACAGATCAGAGCACAGATGTTTTTGGCAATATAAGGGACCATATTTTTATTTCTTCTTTCCTTCTCCAACCCACCACACTACTCCCTACCATGGCAGAATGGGAGTGGGGTTTATTTCATCAGGTGGTTACAGCAGCATTGGAGTTTTTTGGGCACTTGGTTCCTTCTGTTATTCCCAAACCATGTGTGCAGGACACCCCAGCAGGGCTGGGCTGCACCCCCAGCTCACTGCCAGCTCTGCAGCTTCTCAGGGAAGCCTCAGAGTTGTTCCCTTCTGAGGAGAGGATTCTCCTCTGTATCACCCCAGCTCGTGCTGCAGACTGCGCAGATCACGATGTAAAACTCCATTAACATCATTAAATACTTAATTTATCTTATTCACACTGTCACTATTCATAAAAATTTAACCCGGTAATTTCCTGTTATCCAAAGCATAACAAAGTATGAATATTTAACTCCAAGGTAAATAACACACTATTATTTTTTATTCTAAATTGTTGACTTCACTTAGCACGCCTGCTCTGCGGAGCACCGCGCGATTTGTCAATTAAAGGTCCAGATGTTTCGCAGGCTGCAGAGGCAGCAGCAGCTCTGAGCAATGTGTCCTCTGCATTGCAATGATCACTACAACCCCAGCTCCAGGCTGCAGTAACGTGCTCATGTTTTATTCCAGCCCCCTCCTAATGTACCAGTTAATTATACAACACACAGCTGAGAAACATCACCTCCGAGCTGGACACTTTCCTTCCACCTGCACACGCCTTTACACGCACCTCAAAACCAGGATTTACGTAAATAACCACACAACCAAGCACCCAGATCACTGCCTGCCCTGGCCTGGCACTCACTCCCACAATTAATGAAATTATGGAAGTCCTGAGCAAAGAATAAGACACATAATGCTGGTAACAGCACGTTTCAATTATAGTCACATGCATTCATTTATACAACTCTCTACGAATTAAAATCTGGTTTACTTGGAGTGCCATGGATATGAATTCTTAATATTGCTTTTTTTTTTCTGACAAATGCTACATGGAGGGAGGCAGAAATCTCAGGTCCATCCCTGTTCCAGCCCAGGTGTGTTTACATCCAGGTAGGTGCCAGATTTAGGACAAATGGCCCTGTCCATCCCTCCCCTGCCACACTCCTGTGGCATTTTGCCCCACGCTGGCTCCCTCTCCCTGTGCCCAAGCAAACACAGAGGGTGGGATGTTTTCTGTGGCACCAGCTCACCCTGCCCCTGCAGCCCTGGGCTGCTCAGCTCCCACAGGTCTAGAGAGGGATAAAACACACCTTTAGATTGATCCGAGTGGAGTTGCTCCAGCTGCAGCAGAAATGGATTCATTACTCCAAACCATCATCAAATTCCTTCTAGTGAGGAGAAGGAACAGCCTCTTTGGAAGAATTATATATATTTTACTCAGTAATAAACATTACAATTTAATACGGAGGAACAGAGTTATTCTTTGTAATAACAAAATGCACCCAAAACTTATAATTAAAACTACACCATAAACATTATTTGTGAGTTAAGGAACACGCCACGATCTATTTTAACGAACAGATGCTCTAAAAAAGATAAATGTTTTCAGAAATCTTCAATCCTTGAACAGATCAGCCTCTAATCCTCTGCTTCTGCTGCACAAAGCAGACAGCTCAAGTTTCCTCGAGGACATCAGCCAACCTTAGGTGGAACATTTTTAATACATCACCGTGTCACTTTTTAATGCGCCACAATCTATTAACCACACGGCAAACTAACGGGGATTTTTAAAATATGGGTTTTACAGCTTTGCGCCGGTGATTAATTAAATAAATAGCCAGCGTTTCACAAATCATCCCCCTAATTAGCCCAGCCCAGACGCTGTGCATTCCCTGGCACCGCTGCCAGCTGAAGCTGCAGAAGGGCAGCGGCAGCCCGGGCTGGCACGGCCCCGCCGCCGCCCCGCAGGTGCTGCACTCAGCTGGAACGGGGCTCCAGCTGCTTGCAAAACATGTTCCGTGCAATTATTCTCCCTCATCCTGAAGGGAAACAATCGAGGTAACAAAGGGAGACGCAGCCGCTCGTCTGGGCTTTGACCCGAAGTAGCGAAAGTTGCGCGTCGCGGAAAATGAGCAAATATTAAAGGCAGATGCCGGGAAATGCACCCCGTTAAATGATACATTTTCTGTCAAAACATTTCAAAGTTGAAGGTACAACTAATTACATGTGGTCCATTCAAAGAAGCCAAGCAAGGCTTATCATTAAAACGACTCGATTATTCTTAAAAGAAAGAGAAAATCATCTGTAAAACCTGCCCGCAGTCCCATCAGTTTTACTGTACTGACCTCGATACATCATCTCCCCCCAGACCTCAAACTCCTCATAGTTAATATGCTCTACTTTTACTTTAGGTTTTCCTCCAAATTATTATTAACTGGAATTTTCTACCTAGGAAGGGCTTTAAATGGAAATTTGTTCTGCAGTGTTTAGTGACACTACCACAACAGCTTTTTGCCCCTCAATTTAAAAACCATCCGAGAGACAGAAGGTGATGTGGAGTCAGGCTGCTCATGGAGATGGGATTGGATTTCCTCCACCAGGCGATTTCTTTCTCAGCATCAGTCCCCTTAAAGCCCAGCTTCCCTGCACTCAGGAGGAAATTTGCACTCTTGGACTGAGGTGTCAGTGAGCACCCACCCCACAGTGCCAGGGCAGGTCCCACAGCACTTGGAGGAATCCAGGACTGATAAAAAATAACAAAAAATAACAAAAAAGCCACAAAAAATAACAAAAAATAACAAAAAAATAACTAACACAAAGTGTCCCAGTTCTGCAGCACTGCTCTGGCAGCAGGCAGTGCTGGCACACCAGTGCCTCCATCACACAGAACCAGTTCAAGGCTCTCCCCTCCAGCACCCCAACAGCCTCGTGGCACCAGGGCACCTCTGAAAGGACCATTAAAGACTTCAACCCGGGAAGGTTTTTGCCCTTAAAACATGTGAAAATGCACTGATGGGCTGTTCAAGCAACTTCGATGCAGGACACTGTCTGACATAAAGTTTTCAACATTTTTTCCCCCAGGATTTAGGTCCATAGGAGCCTGAGGTGTGCTAAATTCATAAATTCAATCTCCACAAAAACCTGAGAAACTGCTCTTATTAGTAAATCAAGCAAGCTCTACAATCACAAAGAAGATAGTGAGAATTTTCTCCCTCTTTGGTTCAGACAGGGAAACAAAAGAATTCACATGGAAAAAACCTGACCATTATATTGCTTTTATAAATTCTGTGTGGGAAACATTAAATTTAAAAAAAATAGTGAAATAAAAATTTATACTGAAATCAAGAATAAACCAATTACCACTTCCCTTACATGTAATATTTAACTACAAAACAAGAAATCTTTGATTAGTGATTTCATGGTGCTTAAACAAACCCATAAGTGAGCCTTTTCTCCATAATTACCATCAATGCTTTAAAATGATTTTTCAGCTACTGGGGTCAAAGTAAAGGCATATGAGAAATTAAAACCCACAACTTTCTCTCCCTCAGGATTGTTTCTCCCAACAATGTCTGTTAAATGGACACATCCAACTCTTCTGCAAACAGCAGCCATTAGAAACACATGCTAATAAAACATTTCCATATTTCTTTGGCTGTTAAGAACCTCAACTTGTGAATACGTTTTTCATTTGATTTGATCTGTAATTAAGGGAAAGATAATGACACTACTAAATTGCTAAAAATCAATTAGATAGAATAAAACGCAATATGATTCAGCCAAAAGATTAACAAGTGCATTATAAAAACTCTTTAAAATTCTTTAGTTCTAATTAAGCTGCTTTAAACGGCCATGGCCTAAAAAATGCTTTCAATTTCAAGGCATCACCAATTTTCCTGCGTGCTTCACTGTACTGGCTGTTTGCCTTCCTTCCCCACTTTTATTTTTAAAGGAAGATTTAAAGAAAAAGTGCCTCCTTGGGAAGAGCTGCTGTCCCACCCCAGGTCCTCCAGGGGCTCTGGGCAGGGTCAGCCCCTCTCAGCTCCCTCTGAAAGCCAATGGCTTCATTCCACAGCAGTGACTGAAATCAGAGATTAGAGCAGGATTTCCATCTCTCCCACAAAACCAGTGGCCGGTTCCTCATGGAGTCTCCTCTCTGGGGACATCCCCAGCCCACCTGGATGTGTCCCTGTGTCCCCTGCTCTGGGTGACCCTACCTGGGCACGGGATGGACTCAATGATCTCCAGGGGTCCCTTCCAACCCCAACAACTGTGACTCTGTGACTGTCAGGACAGGCTTCTCCAGTAACAAACCCACCATGAGCAAAGCCACCTCCACACCCAGCACGAGCAATTTGAGCACTATCCCATCTCAGACTCCAACTGCAGCTTCATTTCAAACAAATCAACCAGCAGCCTCTCTAAGATCAGCCAACAGCATCTTTACCGAGGTATTAACATCTGCTTTTTGATCTTACTCTTCCAAAACTCAGGAGCATCTCCTCCTCCCTCTCCTTGCCCCACGGAAGGCAGGGAGCAGAGGGAGCAGAGGGAAGAGAATTCCTCCCTCCCACTCAGCACAACCAATCAGTTCAACCCAACCTGAGTTCCACCAAGTTGTAGGAGTGCAAACAACAGCACCAACTTTTCTAATTTCATCCTCTAGTACTCCCAAGTAAATAAGAGAGAGGAAAAAAAAAGTAAAGTTTTCCTACAAATAGAAACTGTCACTTAC